>NC_057794.1:433039809-433042615 GCF_018294505.1 Triticum aestivum
TGGGGGGCCCGACCCGGGCTCGGGCGGCCGAGGCGATGTGGGCGCAGCTACCCACGTGTCGTCCTGTGATTAGACGCGGGCGGCGGCGCGGCGTGTCCGGTGGCGGACGGACACGTCTGGCGCGGAGAGGGGAAAGTTAGGGTAGGGTTTGATCCGAAATTTTTGGGGGAGATGCCTATTTATACATAGAAGGAGTTAGGAGGCTCCAAATTGAACACGGTTTTCGGCCACGCGATCGTGATCGAACGACCGAGATGATGGAGGGGGTTTAGGTGGGTTTTGGGCCACTTTGGAGAGGTGTTGGGCTGCAACACACATGAGGCCTTCACGGTTCCTCGGTTAACCGTTGGAGTATCAAACGAAGTCCAAGTGGCACGAAACTTGACAGGCGGTCTACCGGTAGTATACCAAGGCCGCTTGGCAAGTCTCGGTCCAATCCGAGAACGTTTAACACCTGCACACGGAAAAGAGGCAAAAGGGGACACCGGAGGACATAGGAGTGCTGGAATGCAAAATGGACAACGGGGAAAATGCTCGGATGCATGAGACGAACACGTATGCAAATGCGATGCACATGATGACATGATATGAGATGCATGACAAAAGACAAAAGCAACACGAAGACAAAACCCAACAACGAGGAAATATCATAACTTAGTGCCGAAAATGGCAAGAGTTGGAATACAAATATGGCAAGTTACATATGGGGTGTTACAGGCAGCCGCCGCCGTTGATGCATTTTTCTTCCTACTGAATCTAGTGTGTTTCATTTAAAGTGCCCAAAGTGCGAGTACCCTACAGGTTTCTGCGCCCTCGGCGAGACGCCACACTTGTTCCTTCTCATCCTAACACAACATTTTGAAACGCGCACAGTATGTTCCTAGAATCCTCTTTTCTATCCGGGAGGGTGGGTTTTTTTTGAACATGATGTGTTCTCATATTATTTTTCCTACAGTGTATTATTTGCTCTGCCAGAGCACATGTACTCAAGATGCTCGGCCTTGCCATAACTGAATACACTAGTTTAATGGTCACAGTGAAGACAAGCCATGGATATAAGTTCCAGGTTGGGTTCATGAACCATGAAGATCGCTGCTTTTTTTATGGCCGAACTTGGATAAAGTTTCTCAAGTGTTACGGACTGAAAGTTGGCGCACGAATGTTGATGGAAATAGCAGAACCTGGTCTCATCTTCACTACGATCTTCCACCCCAACATCGTTCCAATTGTTCATCCATGTTAGTTTTGTATCTGGTTCTTGCTTGTTGCCTCGATTACTTCTTAATCCACCTATTCTGTCTAACTAATCACAATTTAACTTTAGAAGTAGCAACGAATATCTCACGAAGATGCTACTTCTAACTAATATTTTCTTTTAATTTGTGGCACGTGTAGGTTTTTTTAGAGTTAAGCAGTCTGCTCGTTTGTTACTCTGTAATAACTCGTCGGTTACTAATGGCACTGAAGTTGACTGGATCGACATCCACAAGTTCCTACACTTTATTGATCGTCTTGAGGTCGTGGGGCATTTCAATGGTGGAAGGCCACGTGGGATATGTGTGCCACTGTTGCACTCGTTGAACAGGTCCAACTGTGTCGAGAAACTTATGGTACGAGCTATTTTCTGTTATATATGTTGTTCATAAACTATTGCGTATACACAGTTTTACAGCTGTAATCTTCTTGAAACAGGAACTGCTGAGTTCTGTTGTTCCTATACAGATGCCTGACCATGGTCGGGTCAGACTTGCGCTTGGTCACAACATGATGTTTATGTCGACCTACTCAATTCCCCTTGGAGGTGAAAAGATACTTATTCATGCGTGGTCTCAAATAATGAAGGCTCGTCCATCTTGGAGAATAGGACAGAAGATTATGTTCATGCTTTTCCATGGCTCTAAAGCGAATATCCTGTTTATTGACCACGTTGCGAGATGAAGCCGCTTTCAGAAGGTTGTGGATGCGCGGGGTGGCGCCTGGGCCTTGTCCTGGGGCTTGGTGGCCTCACCCTTGGTTAACTGTAGGCAAAGTAGCACAGTTCGAGGAGTGCTTTGTATGGTTGAACCTGTATAAGTACTCATACTGCTTCCAGCTTTGGTTGTTAAGTGCCCCTGCTGGTTTCAGTTAAGGTTGTTAAGTACTCCTGCTGCTTTTACAGTCTGTCGTGTTTCTTCAGTTCTGTCTTCATCCAGCCGCCAAAACCAAACCAGCACCGGCGGGGCCGCCTGCTTCCGCCTCCCACGTCTGGCTGCGCCTCAGCGCATGCATCGCCGCCCCACCGTCTCCTAACACTACAAAAAAAGACACATCCGTGACATTTTGGGCCAAACGAATTTTTTTTCTGTCATACATATGACACTTCTATGACGATAATTGTGACAAACCCCGGTATCATCATAGCTGTGGTGGGCTCCTACTTCTATGACAAAAAATCATGACAGAAAATGGGCTTTTCATCCTGGGTGGGCCGGAGACGCAGCTACATGACATTCTTTGGGCCGTCCATGATGGAAAAAACCGTGGTAGAAGCGAGGGCGAGGAAAATTTTGGGGAGTTCCTGGTTACGGTGGGAGGTCGGGGGCCGAGCAACGCGCGACGCGCGTTTCTCTCGTACACGTACGCGCGTGTGTGTGAGGCGTTGGCTCTAACTGAACCCTAGCGAGGCGTTGGGCTCTAATTGAACCCGAGCGATTGCACTGTAGGCTACGCGTTACTGAACCCGAGCGATCGATCGATGGCTGTTAACTGAACCCGATCAAGCGATTCCTTCGCTACTGTTGCTAACTGAAGCCGATCGATGCTGCCT
>NC_057794.1:433042890-433049969 GCF_018294505.1 Triticum aestivum
AGCAGGTTGGGACTGGATGAGCAGGACCCCGTGGAGGGCTGGATGAACAGGACCATCCCGTGGAGGGCAGGATGAACAGTAGACGGTGGAGGGCAGGATGAACAGTATCCCGTGGAGGGGTGGTTAAACAGGAGCCTGTGGAGAGGGCTGGTTGAACAGTAGCCGGTGGAGTAGCGCGCGGTGGAGGCTGGATGAACAAGAACCCGTGGATGAACAGTCGCATATGGAGGCTGGAGGAGGTCGACGGTGGATGAATAGTAGCCCGTGGTGGCTGGAGTGGGTCGACGGTGGAGATGAACAGTATCCCGTGGAGTCCCATTTTGCGGTACGCCACACCCCTCCCGATGAACATGACCCCCGTTTCGACCGTAGCGCTCCAACACAAGTCCGTTTCCTCTGTTTTGCGGTACGCCACACCCCTCCCGATCAACAGGACCCCGTTTCGACTGTAGGAGGTCCGTTTCCTCCATTTTGCGGTACGCCAGACCCCTCCCGATGAACATGATCCCGTTTCGAACGTGACCAGTTGAACACAAGGCCGTTTCCTCTGTTTTGCGGTACGCTAGGCCTCGTTTCCATCGCATGTTCCGTCCAAGCCCTCCCGATGAACACGACCACGCATTCCATTCCGACCCAGCCGGTTGGATCCCACGCATTCCGTTGCCTCCCCATGAACACGACGCATTCCGTTGCCTCCCCATGAACACGACGCATTCCGTTGCCTCCCCATGAACATGACGACGACACTGTTTCTCCGTTCTGACCCAGCCATCTACACGAGCCCTGGCCGTACGTATGCGTGAGTAGGTGTTCGAGACCCCGCCCGTATGTACACATACGTGGCCGTATTTTCTTTCTTGCACCCTGGCCGCCTCTACTACGACACGTGCGCGCCTCTACATCGACAAGTATATATGTGCGTACACGTTCGCGACCAGAATGACAACGCTACGTACGCTTCGACCAGGTGGGTCCCGACTATCAGGCACTTCCTTGCGTGCGAAGATGTAGCTGGTGGGTCCCAGCAGTCAGGGGGCGAAATACGGTGGCTCGTTCAGTGGGTCCCGCTGTCAGAGGAATAATTATTTTGCACGTAATAAGGAGGCACTTCCTTGCTGCGGCCGTGGACCCAGCTGTCAGCCTCTCCACGTACAGTCCATGTCCGATGGAAGCCATTCCTTGACCACGTTAACCACGCCGTGCCGAGACCACCAGGGCGGTGGATGACGGCGAGGCCTAGGAAGGGGATGACGTGGAGCCGGAGAAGATGCGACAGTGGATGCCCACGCGTAGAGGAGTACGAGGGTTCACTAGTTCGCTGTGATGTGAGGCTACCGTCGCTGCAGAATAACAGGGGGTGTGGGTGAGTAGAGGGATGGCCTGGCCAGCGGTGGGAGTAGTAGGGGGCGGTGAGGCCTCCGCCGCATCGCAGCCGGCCACGGGAGGCAGGAGCACGAGGCACGACCGGTGCTGGTTTGGGCGGCTGGAGCAAGAAGACCAGAGGTTGAAGAAGCACTACGGCCGTTGGATGGACATCGTACGGTCACTGGAGCTAGAATCATGCATATTGACTAAGTTGACAAAGCCCTCCATCCCCGTCAACTTAGTAGGCCCACAAGTCAGCCTGCCACTATACCGGGTCCCAGCTAACAGGGGGAGTATTCATTTTTTTGTGCGTAATAAGGAGGCACTTCCTTGCATGCGAAGATATAGCTGGTGGGTCCGAGCTGTCAACGGCAGTAACGTTTTTTCGCGAAATACAGAGGCCCTTTCGGTGGGTCCCTGATTTCGGCGCGTAATAAGGAGGCATTTCCTTGCGTGCGGCCGTGGACCCAGATGTCGGCCTCTCCACATAAAGTCCACTTCAGATGCATGTCGGTCGTTGACCATGTTTACCAGGCCGCGCCGAGAGCACTAGGGCGGTGGACTACGGCGAGGCCTAGGAAGGGAACGACACGGAGGCAGGGAAGACTCGGCAGTTGTTTCCCACGCGGAGGGGAGTACGACTGTACGAGGGTTTACTGGTTCGTCTGCCGTCGCCGGAGAATAACAGCAGGTGTGGGTGAGTAGAGGGATGGCTAGGCCAGCGATGGGAGTACGGTCGGGCGGTGAGGCCTGCGCGGCAGCAGAGCTTGCCGCGGGGAGGAGGGAGCAGGCAGTCCCGCCGGCGCCTGTTTGAGCGGCTGGAGCAGGAAGAGCAAAGATTGAAGAAGCACGACGGCCGTTGGATGGCCATCCAACAGTCACTGCTTGTGCGTCAGCCTTTTTTTAGGAAAGCCTCAAATATGTGGAAAACATCATACATCCCATCTGCCATTATTTCTAATAATTTATAGCCCATTTGCTAACTATTAAGGTTTTTTGGAGCCCATATTCTTTTTGTTAGCATTACAGCCCATATTGTGGCCACGGTTAAAAAATTATACGGAATTTTGCATATTTCGGTGCGGTCCGAACTGTTTTTAATCCCAAAATTTCGACTCACATTCAAACTGATTTTAAAAATAAATGTATATCGATATAAAATCCAACAGATTCTCCACGCATAAAAATTAATGTAATTTCAAATCTCGCAATGAAAAAAAGATATTTGAAACTAATTGTCGGTTTGATGTGTTTTAAAAATGTACATCCCATTTCTCATTACTGATGGGACATTTTCTCGGCCAGCCGAATGAAAGCTCTCCTCGTCTTGAAAGATTTGCAGCCCAACAGGCCTGACAAAGTGACTTACTTGGCAAATCACAAAAAAACTGGGCTGTGGCCATGGACCCAGCTGTCAGCCTCTCCACGTACAGTACTCTTCTGATGGAATATCGTTGACCATGTTGACCACGCCGCGCCGAGAGCACCAAGGTGGTGGACAATGGCGTGGCCTAGGAAGGGGACGACGCAGAGTCGGGGAAGACGCGATAGTGGATGCCCACACGGAGAGGAGTACGAGGGTTCACTGGTTCGGCTGCGGTGTGAGGTTGCCGTCGCCGTAGGGACTGGCTAGCGGTGGGAGTAGTAGGGGGCGATGAGGCCTCATCGGCAGCACGGCTGGCCACTGGAGGCAGGAGCAGGCGGTCTCCCCGGCGCTGGTTTGGGCGGCTGGTGCAAGAAGAGCAGTGATTGAAGAAGCAATAGGACCGTTCGATTCAAATCCAACGGTTACTGCTGCTAGAATCGTTTGTTGACTAAGTTGACAAGCCCTGCGTACGCGTCAACTTAGTAGGCCCACAGGTTAGCCTCCCAACCGGTGCGCCCCATATGTCAGTGGGAGGAGTCATTTTTTTCGCGTAATAAGGAGGCAGTTGATTCCGTGCGGCCAGGCCAGCGGAGGGAGTAGGGTGGGCCGGGGAAGCCTGCGCGGCATCACAGCGGGCCACAAGAGGAGGAAGCAGGCAGTCCCGCCGGTGCTAGTTTAGGCGGCTGGAGTAGGAATATCAGAGATTGAAGAAGCACGCCGGCCGTTGGATGGACATCCAACACTAACTGCTGCTAGAATCGTGTGTTCACTGACAAAGCCTTGCGTAAACAAGTCAGCCTCGAAATCTGTGGCATGTACAACCCATTTTCTATTATTTTTATAATTTTTACTCATTTTCTAATTCATATGGAATTTATTGCAGCCCGTTTTCCATTTTTAGAATTGCTGGCCATTTTCTGGTCAGTACCAGGGTCAAAAATTAACTAAATATGTGGGAAATTTTGAAAATTCGCAAACTTTTGCTGGGGAACGAAATATTCTTAATCCAAAAATTAATAGCCATACTAAAACAAATTTAAAAATAAATTAGTACTATGTCATGTTAAATCCAATGAAATACGTATAAGATATCAGTGAAGAACAAAAACAAAAAAAAGAAACTTATATCCCATTTGCTATAATTTTTTTGGAATTTTCAACCCCTTTTGATATTACTTTTAATAGACATTGACCATACTCTTAAGCCGGGCCGGAATGCATCCCTCCTCGTCTTGAAAGATTTGCAGCCCAGTAATTCGGAGAAAACAAATAGGCCTAGCATGGGTATTCTTCAAAAAGAAATACTGGGCTACCTATTTTCCCAAAGAACCGGTGCATGAGCATTTAGCTTTATTTATTTATTTATTTACTTATTTATGTTTAGGGGACCATGAGCATGTACCTGGGCCGGATTCATGTGAGAGCCTCCCTTCTAGTTAATTATGGGCTTCTCTATTGGGCCTTCATCAGTGGGCTGCACGTTATCAATAAGTGGAAAATGTGTTACGAGTTTCAAAAAAAAATGTGTTCCGTATGATAATAGTATGCGCTACGTACGGTATGGGGCACTAAAGGATCGAACCGTGTAACGACTTCCAAAACATTGTGTTTGTCATTCTAACAACACATTTATTCCACCAACAGATGAAATATACTACTGATTGTACATTGAAAACAGCAGCAGCAACAACCAGGGCTGGGGGTGCAACAGAAGCAGTAAGCAGGCCAGAAGAGTGAAGATGCAGCTCTCTCTTCCAAACCAAACATCAGCCATCATTACATAAGGGCTACCAAAAAAGAACAAGTGTATGCATCAAACTAAATAAAGATCCTACTACACCAAGTGTACGCATCTAATTAACTGGCTCAGTTAGACGTTACTATTTATTAAGCTATGGAGATTGGCTTACAGCTTGAACCAGATGGGTGCCTGACGGGGGAAACTCCAGCCAGTAGGTCGAAGTCTAATACTTGCGACCCTCTCTCCTACTTTGGGATGCAGAGCGTGGCAGCACATATCAGGGTATGGTGCATGCAGAGACGCATGGTATGCTGTGTACACACAGTTTTTCCTGGTGAACGAAACCACGCTGCCATCATGATCCTTGCCGTCGGTTATCTCCTAGTTAATCGGATAATTCAGTCCGACAAACAGAGAGCGTGTACCAAGGCTACTTACCAGCCTCCAGTCAAAAATTCCTGAAGGCCCAGAGAAGCTGGGATCCTGCTCAAAGACCTTGCAGTGACTGTGATTGTATTCCGCGAAACAACACGTCCGGTACGTGCGAACGATCATTAATCTTTCGCCATCGTCTGATCCTGCCAGGAACCACCTGCAACTTCCATGCCACTTTTCTTTGAAAGGTTCTGGGATTAGGAAGGGTAGGGACACCAGGCGACCTACAATATCATATCAAGTTGGAGTCAAATAAAAAGGGGCTCTTGGTTTAGTCAATCTTAAGAATAACATGTTTTGAGCATGAATATTTTTTCAGCAAATGTTGACAGTAATATAAGCAAGCCATCATGATATCATAGGAAAGTAACATACTGCTGTAACAGCCATTTGTAGCAATGACTGGAGTAGGCCAGCAATACATCTATCCATAGAAGGAGTCGACTGCGTAAATGAAGCCCTTGTGTTCAGTGTCATCAGAGAACCATGGAGGATGTATGATCCTGCGATGGACATGCAGATTTATTCACTTACCGCAGTGACCTGTTAGATAGGCGAGACCGCGATTAAAGAACACAATTAGCCTGAAGTCTTTATAATTCGCAGATCTTGTGGGCACTAGGCAGATTACAACCTTGAGCAAATCAAACTTGGTATCATGTTGGCTACTGTAAGACTCCGAGTATTCTGGGCCGCGGTGCCAAAGCAGTGCAGTGTTAATCGAAGGAAGGGGGATCAATCGCCGGGTGTAGACCTCCACGAGCATCCAGCTGCCGCGACCGTCGACGAGCACCATCCAAGACGTGTTCATGCCGACCCAGTACATACCGTTAATGTAGTTGAGGCTGACGGGGATCGGATCACAGTCAAGGGGGTTGATGCTCGCCACCCTACGATCGTTATGCTGCGTGACATGCCGTTTCTGAAGATCAAGCGGCATCAACAAGCAAGGATCTGGCTTAAAAAGCTCCGGCCTGAGGGCTTTGAGTAAACGGTACAGCCCCGACGAGCACACGGTGAGCGGCATGGTACTGAGATTGTCCACACGCGAAACAATGAACTTGATTACCTCTATGGGGAGCGAATTCCAGCCACTCTTTCAGCGGAAGCTGCTCGGTTCTGCCATTGTTAGTGCTTGGGTTTCGGACGAGGGGGGAGGCGCCTTAGCGGGGATGGAAGATTGGACGAGATTATGTGCGGACAAAGATGGAGAAGCGAATATGTGCTGCGGGAAGTGGACAGGTGATGATGACTACAGCACACCACTTGACTTACGAGACACATACCGGCAGCGTAGGGTCATGTCGATGCCAGACAACTTGCTTGAGTGATCACAGTACTGGTACTCCCTACAATGCTATGCCCTAACTTGCTTGAGTAGAGTAGTAGAGTAGGACTCTGCTCTACTACTAGCACTAGAGGAGTAGTATATTCTAATCTAAAATTGTTACAAACTTCAATGCCCGAGCGTGGAACGACTACGAACCGTGCCCAAAGACCGTGTCTACGTGGTGTTTGGACATGGGCGACAACCTCAACGCCAACGGTGCTGCTCCGGTTGCACCGTATGTGTTTCTATCCCTCCTATTCGAAATCGTGGTAGAATTCATGTTTATACTCTGTATCCTACTACTATGCTAGTCCACATGATTAGTTGGGAACAACAACTTCTTCCCCGAACTCGGCAACCTCATCCTCGACGACATGGGCGATAACGTCAACACCGACAACTAGTGAGATACAAGGTGTAGGAAGCGGTTTGGGAATTTGCATGCCTTTCCAACCAGTGAGATACTCCGTACAAAGTACGATAGAGAAATAACCTTAGAGAAGGAAGCTAAAAGCAAACAATCAAATGAGCATTTTTGCATTTGTTTTGCATTGAATCGTTTCACAAGCTTGACTAGTGTTGTTTTTCTACTTTTACAAAAACCGCATCGTAATGTTAAAACGTGCATTTGCACGTACATAAGTAATAGTAGTACTCCCTCTGTCTAGGTGTATAAGTCTTCCCTCCTTGGTCACGGTGCACAACCGAAGATGACTTATTGACCTGGACGGAGGGAGTAGCGCAGTCTGCAAGCATATATCGAGAGAGACGTGTAGTGCGATAGTGGAAAAAAATTATATGAGACCAGGTCTCACGGTTAGCAGGTGAGACCCGTCCTGATG
>NC_057794.1:433050168-433069665 GCF_018294505.1 Triticum aestivum
TGATTTTAAGTGGGGGTGGGGGATGCTTTGTGATTTGTGAATGCCACGTGTCATCCATCAGAATGGGTCTCGCGTGAGACCTGATCTCATAGAATTCTTTTCCTGCGATAGTATATAGTAAAGTTTGTGCTATATGCACGTACTTGCAAAATGCGTACGAATACACAAGGTTTACAAACTTTCCCTTTTACATACTTAGTTAAGGACGCTAAAAATTCCTGAACGTTCGGGATTTATCATTTGCCTCCCAAAACTAATGAGATCGCCTTACGAAACAAAAATTATACTCGTCCTAAAAGCCACGATGCTCGCAGGAGCACTTGCGGCGCGCCACGAGTGCCCTGGTGCGCGGCCATTTCCCAGCGCGCTGACACAACGCTTCTTCCTCAGCCTTGCAACTCGCGAGGTGCTGATTGGTGGCTTGCCGGCGGGCGAGCGCGATCTCACCGGTGTGGTGATTCGGCGCCAACAGGTACTCCTCCTCGCTGGAAGCGTGCATCCGGTCCAGGTACCGCCAACCGCAGATGAGGCGCTTGGGACCGACTGCAATCAGGGCATAGGCATGGGCATCCTCCGCCACCCTCACGGCCCTCGCACGAGCCTTCTGTCAAAGAGCCAATTGCCTGACTCTCTCGGATGCGACATAGGCCTCCCAGGCAGCTTGTTCCGCGGTGCGCTTCTCTTCCTCGGCCTT
The DNA here is from genome assembly GCF_018294505.1 of Triticum aestivum. Lineage (NCBI taxonomy): Eukaryota > Viridiplantae > Streptophyta > Magnoliopsida > Poales > Poaceae > Triticum > Triticum aestivum. Next base: position 433,050,863 of record NC_057794.1, read on the forward strand.
CTTCTCCGCCTCTATTTTGGCGTGCTCTGCTGGAGGCAAAGCCTCCCACAAGGCGACATCCATTTCTTTCCAAAGCTCCTCAAGGCTGGGGGCTCGGTGGGCGGCGCAGCGTTCTCCTCGTAGCGAGGAGCCGACGCGTCCTCCGGCGTGCGTGCTGGCGAGATTGGGAACGCCGACATGTCCACCTCGACGCGTCGTGGCGAGGAGTGGAACGCCGACGCGTCCTCCTCGACTAGTGGTGGCGAGGAACGGAACGGCGACGCATCGCGTAGCGGCGAGGAGCGGAACACCGAGGCGTCCTCCTAGACTAGTGGCGGTGAGGAATGAAACGGCGACACGTGACCATCCGCGCGGTGCAGCGAGGGGCTCCTAGGGCTTGGGAGGGGCGATGCCATGGTGGTTGACGTGAGAGGGAGGGGGAGGATATAGCGATGAATGTGAACATGAGGGGGAGGAGATAGCGATGTCATGGGAGGCGCAATATTTATAGTGAGCAATGGCACACCTACGTAAGATATGGACTGAGCTGCACTGACTTAACTCCCGGTCCAGTTGCGTCACTGACATGTGGGCCAGACCCCTGTTGGGCCCATATGTCAGTGACCGAATGCACCTGCAGTTAAGTAACAGCTACATGGGCATATTTGTTGGAGTAAATTACGGGGGTGCGAAGGGGTGGAAATATTGCTGGTCACAACAGATTGGACGAGCATGGGGGGAGGAGAGTCATGCATGCAGATTTTTTTACACGGGGTGGAGTGGTGGGACCGCCGGAGGGAGAAGGAGAGTTTGGCAGGCATATTGTTTCCACACATGGAGAGGAAAAAATTTGGAGACGAACGGGCTTCCTGCAGGTATGGGGAACGGTGCATAATAAGTCATCTTGCATGCCGGGCTAGGTATAGTCTCAAGTCATTAAAAAAACATGCCCCACACATGTTCATATTTCAAGGTGCACTAAATTATTGCATGTGATGATTAAGGCTGGCATAATGGTGGTATCTTAGCTGGTATCATGCACACGGGAATAGCAAACATGCTGATGTGGCAAAGAATTAAAGGAGAGGGGGGGTTAGAGTAAATAGAGTTCATGCATGCATTGGTAAACACATTTTTTTGTGGAGAACGACAGCACTAGTTGAGTACTTTTGCAGACTTCAAAAACTATTCCACAATGTGTCAACATTCACAATGTCAAATCAATATTTTTACACTCATTATAAAACGTAGTTCTTATACTCCCTCCTTCCATCTATATAGGGCCTAATGCATTTTTCGAGGCTAACTTTGACCAAATGTTAGAGGAATAATATATGACATGCAACTTACATGAAGCACATCATCAAATTCGTATGTGAAAGGAGCTTTCGATGATATAATTTTCACATTATGCATGTCATGTAGTATTAATTTTATCAATAGTCAAAGGCAGTCTTGAAAAACGCATTAGGCCCTATATAGATGGAAGGAGGGAGTACTCATTATAATCAGTACTCCCTCCGTCTAGGTGAGCAAGTCATCTTAGATTGTGCACCGTGACCAAGGAGGAGGGGAAAACGAGAGATCTTAATGTTTATTTGCTAATTAACAGCATTGCATGCAATGAACTAACCACTGCATGTCGTGTTTGGTAGTCTCAAGTCATTAAAAGCATGCACACCCACATCTCCTATTGGTTGATATGTCAAGAAACAAGAAACGAGGTAGAAGCTAATGCATCGTGCCTAAGTGTTTTGGGAGTATTGTAGATATTGATATTTTTAGTATAAATTTGGTCGTGAGATTTCATTGATGCCTGTCAAAGCGTTGACAGGTCTGCTATGCGTGACCTGAAGATGAAAGCGTTGAGCATCTCGAAGTTGATCAACAATCTTCAATTGTCAAAGATTAGCCGTTCGACCAATAAGGTGGCACACTTAATCGCTAAGTATAGCTTTGACAATAGATTAGATGGTATTCTTGTAAATAACATACCGCCCTGTGTGGTGAATATTGTATCGAATGAGTGTACTGGTGTGACTGGTTAATTAATATAAGGTGGTGTTCAAAAAAAAGTATAAATTTGGTCAAACACTTTGCAAACGGTTGACGGGAGTAAAAAGGACCAGAGGGAGTATCATGCATGCGGAGTAGGCAAAAAAAATTGCTTGTCTAAAAAAAGGCAAAAAATGCTCATTTATAGCCGGTCGAAGTCTCAAAGGGCGCGACCGCGCGAGGGAGGCGAAGGTCGTGGGAGGCGCGACGTTTGACGGAATTAAGTGAAGTTACATCCACGCGCCGGCATGGCGTGCGAACAGGCAGAAGCTATACCGTCAGGCCTACGATATGGGTCTAGTAGACATGACATCTAGTGGGTCTTGCATAGTTCTTGAGAACTCTTTGGGGGCTTGCAGCCGTTTATCTGCCGGGCAAGCTAGCAACCCCATGCCGTTCGCACGCCCTACTCGTCCCCGTCTTCTACCTTACAATAGTTCGCTCCCAGTCGTCTCGTCCTTTCACATTAGTTCGCTCCCTTTTTTTGCGGGGTACAACAGTTCAACTTCTCCTAACCCTCCTCCAAAATCCATGGCCTCCCAAATCTCCGTGGTCGCCGCTGAGTACTAGGTTAGAGCCATCACCTGTGATCAGTTCATCGTCATCTACACACATGGATCCGAGACGGTGAAAGCATGGCTTGCTCGCTTCCTACGCATGTTCAACAGTTCAATGGATGAGTGGGTCGCTGGGCTAGATGTTGAGTACACCACAGTCCTGGGACGAGAGAAGGATCTAAATGACGAAGAGAGGAAGAAGCCCACCATGATCCAAGTTTGCGTACATAACGTTTGCTTGGTCTACCACATATGCCATGCCGACGTTGAGTGCCAGGATTTTAAGAACTTCCTCAAGGACAAAAGAGTGAAATTTGTTACTGTAGGCTTTAAGAATGACAGTGACGTCCTGCGTCGGATAGGTCTCGTTGTAGGCCAGCCCTTCGATCTCCAGAAGGCAAGCCTGGTGTCCTCCTCTCAACCTTCAATGCTGACCCTGGCAACAGCCATGGTTGATCCTTCGTACGCTAAACTGAAGAAACCTCATCACGAGTTTCATCATGCATGGGAGTCGAAGACATTAGATGAAGATCACATCCTGTACGCAGCAATGGATGCCTACCTTTGTTTAAATATCTACAAGGGTTCGATGAAGAAGCAGAGCCCAGTGTCCGGTTCAAGCAAAGAAGCATCAGCGAAGAGGAAGAGGAAGAGGGACGAGGACGAAGTCGAGGACGTGGACTCGGACTCCAAGTAGGTGGCAGTGCCGTCGCTCATGCTGGTTCTACTGCAGTGTCAAGCGGACTAGTTGCTTATTAGTTTATTTTCAAGGGTGTGTTGTGCTGAGGACCCACCAGAACTATGTTTATGCTCTTTCTCGTTATTTGAACTCTTTAGTACGTACAGTAGTACTAGTACTATGTCTTACTACTGTTCTTCTTGCAGTTGGTACTACTGCTCATATCTTCGTGTTCCTAATGTACTTAATACATTCGTACTAGTAGTATAATCTGGGTCAGTCTATTTGTGAAAGAAGTTCGACGGAGCGAAGGAAGAAGACGACAGAAGAGGTGGAATAAGCCCTTCTAGCCATCCATGTTGCATCAAACGGCTCACATGAGTCGACTGACCCAAATTGCTCCTTCAGATTGCAGGATCCACGTGGCATTCAAGGTCTCGAAGGTAGATTCCGCGTCCGCACCCGGTTTGCGGGCTCGACGCACGCACGACCGGCTTCCGCCACGACAGCCACCATGCGCGCCTCCTCCGCGCAGGCGGAGACGATAATGACACGCTAGTTCCTCCTTGTCGGCGTCCTGGAGCACTCGCTCGTCCTCCTCTTCGTACGTTATGTGCATAGACGCGGCTCCACCAGCTGCTCGCGTGCTTGGCAGCGCGGCGGCATCGCGAGCAGGGACTACAGATGACGTGAGCGGGCGAGCCTTCAGCTTCATGGCACAGGGATGGTGGCGACATGACGGTGATGGGCGAGAAATTTTTGGCCGGAGCAGGCGGGCGCCAGCATGCGCAACAGCGGCGGCGGCATATTGATGAGTGTGCGTGTGGGAGCTTACTTTAGTTATATATATAAGGTTCGTCAAACTTAAAAGAAAATCGTACTAGTACACGTAAACATTAGACTTAGGCATCGCTTTTTTTAGTTACCAGGTTATGTTCTTGCCCATTGTGACCAGCCTTAGTACCATGGCCATGATACGGAATCCTGTGCAAGCGCGTGAACCGCGGCCGCACGGTCGATCGAACGGTGCGTCACCATGTCGCGCTCGAAGGACATCCGCCGAACCTTTTTGTGTGTGTGAAAACAATCCTCGAATTTTTCTCAACTTTTTTTTCCTGTGAAAGTTATTGACGCTGCAATATTTCCATATATTTGAATTTAGCTCCAGTTCGTGTTTATTTGGATTTGGACGTTTTAGGTGCGCCCTAGTTTTTTTAATACTGATTTTGTGTGTGTGACTAAGAGAGAACATGTGTATGTGTCCATACGTGTGTTGTGGAGGAAGGGCAATGTGGAGACAGTGTGCGTGTGATACAGACATAGAGAGGTGTGAATGTGCAAATGATCGTGCATGAGTGAGACATAGCCAGATGCCGATACGTTGTGTATACATGAGAGAACGGTCTTCTAGTTTACTTGTGTGTGTGTGTGAGAGAGAGAGGGAGAGAGAGACAGAGAGAGGAGCATCTGTAACACAACAACCATCTCTCTCGATTCGTCCGTCCCTCGCACAGTCGCATGCAACACATGCATCAACACGCACATTTTGACACCCTCACCCGGCCCCTGCCCACCTCAAGGCTTGCACAATCTCTTCGTGAATACCCATTTCTATCCTTAGGTTTGTTTTCTCTAAATATCCGACACACACACACACACACAGAGAGAGAGAGAGACACGCAGCACAACACACACACACACACTCCCCCGAGCACACAATTCATCCCCATCCAAGGTTATACGGCGACCACTCTTGCTTGTGCTTCTTTGCACCCCAACATGCACAACACCTCAATCTTCAAAGAGGGCAATGAGCAGATCGAAGACGGCGACCACACTACCCTAGAGAATGCGGGGTCATTTGGAAGCAGGGTGATGTGATGACGGCTGACTGACTCCTCCCCCCACCCTCTCTCTCTCTCTTGCACAAAATTACCAATCCCTCTCTCCCCCGCACAAAATTGTCAATCCCTCAACCCACGAGATCCTTCCCCTCTCATCCATGTTTTTCCTGCTCTCTCATCAAACATGTTGTCTCTTCTCCTTCCACGTATACAGAATCCAGATGCACACGCATCTCATGTATATTACATGTATGCATCTTTCTCACATACCTAACTTCTTCCTCTCTCTTTCTCTCTCTATCTCTCTCTCTCTGTCTCATTAGGTTTGTCTCCTACTCTCTCGTCCACATACATACAATCTTTCCTGCCCTATCTGCTCCATCTTCAAAAGCTCTCTCTGCATGTTTCATTCACACATTGGGATATGTCAAAATGTTGCTTCTATAATGGCTGATGTAGAGTTATGGTTGTTCTTGTTGCATCCTACAAAGTAATAACTATGAAATGCATTTAGATTCTCATTTGACTGGGATTATATGAGTTTGAGCATGTTGTGAAGTACTATAGACCTCGTATACATCTTGGGATTCAACAATGATTGTAACTATTGAATTGTATAGACCATTACATTTGAAGTCAATAGCCTAATATATTTATTTCACAATTTCAACAAATGATTAGTTCACTACAAACTAAGAAAACAAATGTGTACTCCCTCCGTTTTTATTTAAGTCCGCGTATTAGCATTGGTCAAAGTCAAGTTTTTTAAACTCTCAGAAAGCTTATAACAAAAAATATTAACATATACAATAACAAATAAATACCATTAGATTCATTATTGAATGTACTTTCACATCATACATATTTGTTATGGTAAATGTTTATATTTTTCTATAAACTTTGTCAAACTTTAGGAAGTTTGACTTCGGTCAAACCTAATATGCAGAGTTTACTACTACTACTCGCTAGTTGCTTAGCCGAATCACTCAACACGCCACACGGGGAGTCCAGTGTCACAAAATTTTGAGGTCGGCGGGAAAATCTCCCGCGACCCTGATTCGAGCAGTGGGAAGTTACCATCATAGCCTTCGAAACAGGCCTACGGATGACGCTTGGTAGGGGGCTGTTTTTGTAACTTCAGGTTCACCCTACCCAGCCAACCCCACCCTGGCACCCAGAGTAGTACTCCTGAATACTCCCCAATTTCTATCCCCACTGCAAAATAGACTTCTCCACGGCACCACAAACTTTGTGCTCCTCCCCTTTACATCGGCACACTCGTCAACTGCAGCGCATCTGCCTCATCGATGACTTCCTACGCTGCCCTGGAGCCGGTCCACCGTCTCGTACACGGAGCCTCTTCCCCGGCATCGTCTTCCACGGTCTCGGATCTGCTTCCCGGAAGCCAACGCCAAGCATAGAAGTTCCACCGTGGTGGACAATGAACTGACTCCCATTGCCGACCATGTCTCACAAAGGCCACCGCGACCATCGTTCTCCTCCTCGATTGGTAATGTGTGTATTGAATCACTTAGCAGTACATGTGCAGTTCCAATTTTGTTCATACCTACCCTTCAAATTTCCCTAGTTCTATTATTCCCGTAAAAGTAATTGGTTATAGCCTCCATTGTCCAATAGAATATCAGCTTGTAATTGTGCGTCGCTCCTGTATCGTGCTGTGCTTGGGTAGGTTTTTCATCTGCAACCAGTAGTGTGGCAAATGATGGAAAGGTTTTTAGAACTAGCAAAATGCCCATGCATTGCACGCATCAAGATGCTCTAACATGGCAGACGAGTGCTTTAATGTTGCCCACAAGATGCGCGAGTATTACTAGTAGTATATTTTTCTTGCCATGTTGAGATTTTAAAACCACGAGTGCGAACATGCAGAGGAGCAATGAAGACCAAACACGGGATATTTGGGACATCTTCAAGGAGCGTGGAAAGTTAAAGAGGAGCTGCACCGAACCTGTAAAACGAGCTTTGGTAAGTAACACCCTTTCAGTTACTTTCGTGTAGCCTCATGTTCTTCGATGTGTATATGTTGTAGTTTCTGTTTCTCTTAAGCGTGGTGTTCTTCGATGTGTAATAAGAAGAGTCTTAATCGTCCTAATGCTTTCGTTTTTAGCTTGATGTAGGAAGTGGGTGTTCTCACCGTGTAGTCTGTTTTTTTCCTTTTGAATTCACTTCTCCGAGTTCTGTTTATCTGGCTTCTACCAAATGGATCTAGGTTGCTCTGAGTATTGATCTAATAAAGAAGTAACTTCATGTTAGGATGCAGTTCCTGCAAGGAGGGAAGTATGGTCAACCTCGAGATCATGTTTCCAAAATGAGGCTGGATTACACACAAGGTGGCAGTTCCCTAATGATGTTGGATTAGACACAAGGTGCAAATTCCTAGATGATGTTGGATTACACACAAGCCAGGTGGAGTCGTCAGCTGTTCGTGTCCTCGTGGCATTAGTAAAGGCTGAAAGAAAGCGTGCAGCAGCCCTTGAGAATGTAGCTGAGTTCCTAAAGAAGCGAAAAGAGCAATCAGATGCTCTCTTCACCCAAGCCAAAGAAGAGATGGAAGAAGCCAGAAATAAGCTAGCAGAGGCAGAGTAGGCTAGGCGTCTCCTGCTATCTAATACTGTTGTCAATACAAAATTTCCTTCATAATAGCTAGGTTCAAATGTTTATCCAGTCAGCATGCGTGTTGTGATGTCCGTGCATCTACTGATGTGGCACAAAATGTTTTTTTGGGTCATGTAATTACAGCAATTACTTTCCAAACAATAACAGACGAAGCATTGGACATGGTATAGTTCACGCGCAAGCCTGACATTCCAAGTTCAACTTCCACATCAAACTCATGTTCACAGATATCTGCACATTCATACATAATGTCCACAACCATGATTCACTTCAAAGCCAAAAAATGTGAGGAGAGTTATAAATAAAGAAAATCAAGGCCATGCGTAAATTAATTATATTTTAATCATTTTTTGTGTTCTAAAATGCCTGCCGGCTCGTGGAAGGACGTGTTGCCGGCACACGCGCGGATTCAATGAAGGTAGGCAGGGCAGTCTTAAGCTGGTTGCACGCGATGAGGAGGCGTGCTCAGCCGGGCCTGCAGCGAGTGCGGCCCCCTTGGCCGGCGCGCCGGTTCAATGCCTGCTCTATGAGAGGTCGCGTCCGTGTCAGAGCAATCACTCCCTCCAGTCCTTTTTTGTTTGGGTATAACAAAATCTCATTTTTCATTCACATTTTAGTGGTAGGAGTTGTGTGTGTGTGTCTGTGAGAGAGAGAGAGAGGAGACGGTAGTCGGGGTTGTCTGATCGGTAAACAGATGAATAATGTCAGTCTGGGATGGAGACGAAAAGGAGACCGCAACAAATGTTGTGTCTACAGGAGAGATAGAGAGAGTAATTTTAGTGGTATGAGTCATATGTAGAGACATATAGGGTGTGTGAGAGAATCCCATAGAGAGAAAGACAAAGTGAAAGACGAGTGGAGACTGTGTGTTTGGCGGTGAAAAAGAAAGCTTAGGTACCAAGTGATACCAGAGAACAGTAGAGACGTGAGAGATAATGAAAACCGTGTAATTTATAATGATAGGGAGAGTGTGACACTTCTCAAGGGAGACGTCGAGAGACCATGTTTGCGAGGATAGGAGCAACATGAAGTGAGCGTGCGGGTGAGCTGGAGAAAAGAGAGTGATAGCTACCTGAAGGAGCATGCATGCGAGAGAGATGGGCGTGAAAGGAGTGAACAAAAAAGGGATTCAAATATTTGAATTCGAGATGATGATACATGTAAACCATACTCAAACCAAAATTGATCAATAAAACATGCATACTCATATGAATTCACGCACATCTATGTTATTTAATATGTAGATATTACTGATCCATACATTTTAGTAGAACATAATTTGGTTAAATTTTTTCGAATTCAACCTTAAGGTTTCGAGATCGTTGTATTTGTAAATCATATTATACATATAAAGGAGCAGAATTCTTTGTTGTGCTTTTGAAAGTATATATGAAAAATAATGTATATAGAATGTAATTCCAATTGAAAATGGATCCCGCCCAAAAAAAAGAATACAAACGGGATTCTAATTGAGTTGGCACGGTAAACGTGCACTCTGCAAAATTTGAACGAAGCGGGGAAAGTCGCAGTAACCGCCCGAAACCAAAATCTGCGAGATGGAAATCACTACTGCCTATCCCTGCCATGCAAAGCTTATATGCTGGATTTCTATAGGTTTCGATAGGGGTATGTTTGTAATTTCACCCAAACATGACGTAACCGCCTCTCACCCGGATTCATACACAGTGGGCGCCAAAACACAGTGTGTCCTCGGCCGAAATCGACTCCCTCCCCGATTCATATTCATACACGGTGGGGGCCAAAAACAAACTCTCGTCGGCAAATATTCGGTGTATGCGAGATTACCGTCCTATCCCCAACCGACTAGTGTTGCTGTGATGTAGTAGAAATTTGAAACGGGGGCTAAGTTTGTAAATTTCCTCGCATTTGAGACAAGCGCGCCCTGAATACATGGTTCCCCCCTTCCTCTCTACCTCCCTTTTCCCATTCGTATTCCGTGGGCGCCAAAACACCCTCTCCACCCACCCTCCTTCGTCCGCCGCCGTCCGCCGCCCCATCCACCGCCGTCCTCCTCCACCATGCCGGAGCTGATACCCGGACGCCGCCGTCCATTACAAGAGATCGATCTCTCTCATCCACGGCTTCGGACCGGGATCCTTGCATCCCGTCCTCTCGCTTCATCCCCGCCGTCGTCCACCTTGCCGGCGCCGCTCCTACGACTGTCTCGTCCACTGTGCCCCGCCGCCACCGTTGACCCTCCTAGATCTGCTTCCATGCCGCCGACAGCCATCGCTACCGCAGCACCGTCAAATTCTCAGCAGATGCGTACACGGCGCCGCACCAGAGGCGGTACTCATTCGTATCTGCTCAACTTATTTATCGCAGCAAGAAAATAGATCTCCACTGCTTTACTCTGATTTCTTGTCTTGGTTGCGAAGTTGCCTTTGTCCGGCTTGCACCTTCAGATCCGCCATGGCACGCTCAACACCATACTCGCAATGCTTATGGTTTTCCCCTTTTATATTCCACACTAGTTAAATCACAGTAGACTAAATTTCAAAATTGGGTCAGTTGATTTTTTAGAGCTCGCCGGAGTTCGCCAGTGTGATCGAAGGGGCTCGGGTGGTTGTGGGGCCTCGCCAAACAAAGAAAACTTGACGCGGGTGGGGGTTGGGGTGGGGGTGGGGGTGGCGGAGGAACACATGCGGTGGGGGGCGGTGGTCCGGCCGGCGGCCCATGCGGTGTTCTGTATGGGAAGAATTAGAGACGAGGAAGAAGAAGGGTTAGGAGACGTAGGATCTTCATCCAACCGCCTGAAATGGTCGAGAGACAGCTAGGAGTTGCATTCTTGATGCGCTCTGGTTCATCATGTGTGGGCACTGCGCAACCAACATTTTATTATCCAAAATCTGCTTACTCTTCTTTACCATGTTCCTCTTCCGTTCTTCTTTAATATATACTCTCTCCGCTCCTAAATACAAGTCTTTGTACAGATTCCACCATGGACTACATATGGAGCAAAATGAGTGAATCTACACTCTAAAATGTACCTGGATACATCTGTATGTGATCCATAGTGGAAATCTCTACCAAGACTTATATTTTGGAACAGAGGGAGTATGATAGTAGTACAGTATGTTCCTTGTACTGAAGATGAGTAGGGACATTTGCAGTGTAGAGGTCTATACGGTCGGTTGTGATGGACACTTTGAGCCTCTTTGATTCGTAGGATCTACTAAACATAGGAATAGGATTTGTAGTGGCCTGCCCACTTGAATCCTATAAGAATAGCAAGGAAATGCGGGGAGCTGTGTCGCCTTTGAGAGTTACACTGATATTAACAGTACCGCACCTTCACTTGAAGAGAGCTGGTATCCGAAGCCTTTCTAGCCGTACCGGCAATACTAGCACATATATTCCAGCAAGTTCCACTTTGCTGATTTTACTCTGATGCTTAAGGTTTTCCCGTTATATCTACACTATGATCTGTGTAGCTGCTTTGTGTCGCACTAGCAGCAGTCCACTCTTGAAGCTAAACACTGCAATGAATTACAAAATTGGCACCAAGGCATTGAGTGCCATTGTGGATGCAATGAAACTCATACGCTCCCCACATGTTGATTCTTGTTCAGAATATGATCCTAATGACTATTCTAACCTCGAGGAGTCAAAGGCAGATGGCCTGTCCTGTTCACCCATCAAGGTTCTTGTTCTAATTTGGAAATGTTTTATTGATTGCGGGTATCTTGCATATGTTGTCTTGCATTTCTTCTACTTTGTTGCACCGCCATCTGCTTAGTTTACTCATCATATATGTCGAGATGCCATGCCCATCCATTATCAATACATATTCCATCTGTCATCATACCATGTTTTTCCACTCAAATGATATTCTTGTGCATCAGACATCAAAAAGGAAGAGGGTGATTGCCGAACCTGAAGGAGCACCAGCAAAGTCCTTCAAAAACATGGTGGTGCCAGAGAAATCAGACATCACCCCACTTATATTGGCTGTACAATCAGTGACACAAAACGTAGGACCGACTCCAGCAGACTGTACCCATACATCACTAGCCACACCACTAGCCCCACCACACATGACCTGCACTCCAACAAAAGGTATACCGATTTCATTTGCCATAGCACCAGTTGTACCACAGAAAAATCCCACTCCAGCAAAAAGTACAGCAAGTCCACCGGGCGAAGACCTATCCCAACTGCAGAGACGGCCAATTCCTGCAGATTGGAACCCCATTCCATTTATTCCCAGTTTAAAAGACAATGCTTTCAATGTTGTTAGGGACTATGTGCATATATTCCCATCATGGGAAGATTATTGTGAAGACAAACACCATTTTTGCATCTTCCTGTCCAACTTACGTGTAAGTGCTATTATTCATGGCTATTATTTTCCTATTTTCTGATGATTGAACACATCAATGATTTACATTACATTGTTGTAACTAGGCGAGGGTCAATCTGGATAGTCATGACGAGCAAAGCTTGCTTGTGCTTTTCAAGGAAGCATTGCAGCAGTATCAGTATCAGAAGACATTGAATGGAAAAACCTTGTTATGCACTGGTCTCGTTCCCAGGATGAGGTACTGTCTATGAAATCACATGACAATTTGAACTTCTACTTTTCCGCATGTGCCTTATGGATCTTTTTTGCAGGAAATCTGCACGAAGAAGAATTCCGGTTTGCCAAGAATGACAGGATATCGCAAATATGCTGCCCGCTGCTTTGCTCTTGTTAGTACATGTTGTCCTGTATCATTGTACTTGCATACATACCTGGTTCATTATGTGACAGCAGTATGCATGATAGCTTGCTTATCAATTGTCCGCTCCAAATTATCTGATCTGTATGAATGGTTACATTAGTGTAGAATATATCCAATGCCAATATTTTTTTAGCTCTTCATTGTTCTTGTAAGTACATGTTGTCCTTTATCAGTGTACTTATAATGACAGGTAGTTGTTCATGTACCATCACTCTGCAGCTTATTTTCCTTTGCCCTTCATTTTATACACATCAGATCTATATTTACTCTTACCATAAGGTTGGTACTGAAGAAGTTTAGCTGTGCATTGCTCTTGGCTGTACCTTTTGCCTGTATCGCTGCACTTACATTTATAGCTACTTGGTTATGTAGCATCACTCTTCATCTTATCTTAAATATTCTCCATTTTTTCGTATATTATCACATCTATATTTACTCTTAACAAAATGTAGAATAAAGGCAATGCTTTTGAAGAAGATTCTATGGTAAACTTCTTGAATGCCCCCCCCATCAGCATGGACAAGGCCTTTATAGAGCCCGTCTTCACCAATAATGTAAGTTTGTCCATCTTAAGCCTTCAAACTTTGTTGTATATATTTGGTTAGGCATGACTGCAACAGATGTTTATTTTTGGTGTTTGCATCAAATTGCTTGTTTAAAGTTTATTATATGTAGTTCATAAACAAAACTTTGTCCTTTCTCAATTTAAGTCTTCAGTTGTACAACCAAGTTCCTTCTTCATACCATGTAAATTAAACTATACAGAGCAAGTGATCTTCTTTTGCACTGCATGTATGCTTCTGTTCTTCATCTGTAATCCAGTGGTGTGGTGAACCTACCCACTACAGCACAATGTCATATTCTGCAATGTCTTAACTATGAAAAATGTCATATCATTCTACTATTATTTAAATCGTCTCTTTATTTGCCAATCTGAAATGGTATAAATTGATAGCACACTAACCATTGATACTTATGAGTTCTTGATCTGTAATCCAGTGGTGTCGTGAAGCTGCCAACTCCTTCACAATGTCATTTCCTGCCATGTCTTGACCTGAACAATACCATATTGTGTTAATGCAATTTTAAACTGTGTCACTTTATTCGTCAGTAAGAAATGTGATGAATTGTCAGCACTGATACTTTTATGTGCAAAACCTGTCATCTGTCTGCTTGTTTATCTTTCAGAGTGAGGAAGATATAAGTGTTGAACAAGCGCAGACTCATCATCTTGCTCAGCTGCTTGCGCTGCAGCTCCCCAGCAGGGCTAACCTTTCTTGAACTCTATTGAAGTGCTGTCGGTTTTGTATATTATTTTGTCAGCGTGTTTATTTGCACTGGTGGCGATCTTTGATGCCCAGTGTATGTAATCTGTTGTCTGCTTGTGCTTTATTATCATAGTGGCGAACTTTGATGCCCACTGGATGTAATATACCGTAATTTCTTTATTGTATAGTATAGGTTTTTTCTTATTCACGATGCTGCAGTTATTTTATAGTATAGTATATCATGTCTTCGCAGTAAACCGGCCAAACCGTAAAATTATGGTACATAATCGGGCCGTCATGCAATCACGATGTAGGTTGGGCCTGAAACGTGCCAATCAGCTCATGGGCCGGCAGCAGCCCGAAATGAACCCCGGCCCATGATTGTGCGAATCAAATCACGGGCTTTTAACAGGCTGAAAAATTGTCTCGGTCCTTGTTTAGCCCAATCAGTTATCGGCTGCGAGCAGGCCGGATGCAAACCGGGTCGTAGTTAGGCCCAACTATATGACGAGCTTTTAACAGGCTGAAATTAATATAGGGTCGAAATGTTAAACGGACCCTTAACAGGCCAAAACTAATATCAGGCCGAATTACTAAGTGGGCCTTTAGCAAGTGGGCCCAAAAGCATAATGTCCAATTGACGGGCCGAATCTGATATGGGCCATAATTTTGCCCAAAACCTCTTAAAGGGCCGGACCTGATCTGGGCCGTAATTTGGCCCAGAACGTGGTAGGCTTTTAACGGGCCGGATCTCATATGGGCCACTATTAGGCCCGGAGCGTGGCAGGCCATTAATAGACCGTATCAAATATGGGCCGACATTTGGCCCAAAACATGGCAGCCAGTTAACGGGCCGGCCTACTAGGGTCCTCAAAATCTTGTGGGCCTATAGCTGGGTCGGCCCATTAATGTCGCTGAAATCTCGTGGGCCTTTAGGTGGGCCGGCCCATTATGATCCGCAAGAATTTTGTGGGCCTTTACCTGGGCCGGCCTATTATGGCACACAAAAATCTTGTGGGCCTTTACCTGGGCCGGCCCATTATGGCCCGCGAAATCTTGTGGGACTTTAGCTGGGCCAGCCCATTATGGTCCGCAAAATCTCATGGGCCTTTAGTTGGGCGGCCCATTATGGTCCACAAAATTTTGTGGGCCTTTAGTTGGGCCGTGCCACGTGTCGACGTATTGTAGGCGCCTTCTGTCCAGTGAGTGGATGATATCTGTCCCGATGATGAGCCGGCACGTGTTTCCTCTAGCCAATGAAGATTTTACATGTGGAAAATCCCCATTGGTCGGGGCTGTTAACGGGTTATCGAATCCAAAACCCGACCCGATAGCTTAACGGCGTTCCGTTACGATGGATGCCACGTGTTGGCACCCTTGACGAAAGCACTTCTGTGACGCGCGATTTATCATCATGGAAGTGGACAATTCCGTGATGATAATTTTGGTAATGTCATGGAACACTTCTACGATAGCACAGGTATGACTATCTTGATTGTGTCATAAATTTGTCATGGATGTACATGCATGACAAAAAAAGCGACCTACTGTGACAAACATTTATCATCACGGAAGTGTATTTTTTGTAGTGTAAATCGTTAACGTCGGCGTCCTCCGCGCGCTTTGGTGCGCTCGCCGCGGCGCCGCCCTCTCGTGTTGTCAACATGGTCAACAAACAACAGGAATCGGCAGAAGTACATGGAGAGGATGACAGTAGGGGCCCACCACGTCAGCGTATGGAAAAAATAAAATGCTTCCTCCTCGTGTTTTCCTGACATCTGGGACCCACGACATTGTGAGCGTATATAGTCAATAGACAAGAGAACATCACAAGATCGGCTGACACCTGGGACGTAGCTACTCGAGCAGTATTTTTTTTGTTTGGTATTGTTGAGATGGAGCAGGGTTTGAACTAGGCCGTGGCCCGTCTAGCCCAGGCTTATATTTTGCGTTCACCATGTGACCATGCCAGCTATTTTTTCTTTGTGAAAATGAGCCCAGTTTATTTTTTCTGAAGAATACCCAATCCAGGCCTACTTATTTTTCTACACCCTGATGGGCTGCAACTCTTTCAAGACGCCTGCAAATCTTGAAAGTAATATTAAATGGGTTGTAAATATAAAAACAGATGACAAATTGGCAATTACTTTATAATTTCTGAATTTTTTCACATTTTCAGATTCCTATTTCACTGGGCATTAACTTATTTAAATATATCTTCAAAGTACTTTAAATCTGGCTCCACATTTCAATATTAAAAATAGATTGGAACCCACGGAAATATGCGAAATTGGACCTGGCCAACCAAAAAAACGACTGCAATAAATTGCATAAGAAGTTGCCATGAGCTATATATAAATTATTAAAAAAAGAGGGAGTGGTCTGACATGTGGGCCTCTTTAGTTAACGCGTATGCAATATTTTTTTAGTTATTATATACGTCAACAAACGATTCTAGCAGACGTAACCGTTGGATGTCAATCCAACGGCCGTCGTGTTTCTTCAATCTCTGATCTTCTTGCTCTAGCCGCCAAAGCAGCGCTGGCGGGACCGCCTACTCCCGCCTCTTGTGGCCGGCTGTGCTGCCGCGCAGGCCTCAGCGCCCCCTACTACTCCCACCGCTGGCCAGGGCATCGCTCTACTCACCCACACCCCCTGCTATTCTGTAGCGACGATAGCCTCACACCGTAGCTAAACCAGAGAACCCTCGTACTCCTCTCCGCGCGGGCTTCCACTGCCGCGTCTTCCCCGGCTCCGCGTCGTTCCCTTCCTAGGCCTCGCCGTCGTCCACCGTCGTGGTGCTCTCAGCGCGGCGTGGTCAATGTGGTCAACAACCGACTTCCATCGGAAGAGTACTGTACATGGAGAGGCTGACAGCTGGGTCCACAGCAGCCGCAAGGAAGTGCCTCCTTATTACGCGGAAAATAATTATTCCTCCACCTGACTGCAGGGACCCACCAGACGGGCCACCAGTATTTTGCGAAAAAACGTTTCCCCCTGACTGCTGGGACCCACAGGATGGGCCACCGTATTTCGCAAAAAAATGTTCCCCCCGCTGTCAGCTCGGACCCACCGGAAGTGCCTCCTTATTACGCACAAAAAATGAATACCCCCTGCTAGCTGGGACCCACCTTGGTGGGAGGCTGACTTGTGGGCCTACTAAGTTGACTGGGACGGAGGCCTTTGTCAACTTTAGTCAATATATGAACGATTCTAGCTCCAGTGACCGTACGATATCCATCCAACGGCCGTAGTGCTTCTTCAACCTCTGGTCTTCTTGCTTCAGCTGCCCAAAGCAGCGCCGGTTGTGCCGCCTACTCCTGCCGCCCGTGGCCGGCTGTGATGCCGTAGAGGCCTCACCACCCCCTACTACTCCCACCACTGGCCAGGCCATCCCTCTACGCAACCACACCCCTCGTAATTCTGCGACGACGGCAACCTCACACCGCAGCCGAACGAGTGAACCCTCATACTCCTCTACGCGTGGGCATCCACTGTCGTGTCTTCCCTGGCTCTGCGTCGTCCCCTTCCTTGGCCTCGCCGTCGTCCACCGCCCTGGTGCTCTTGGTGCGGCGTGGTCAACATGGTCAAGGAATGGCTTCCATCGAACATGGACTGTACGTGGAGAGGCTGACAGCTGGGTCCACGGCTGCAGTAAGGAACTGCCTCCTTATTACGCGCAAAATAATTATTCCTCCACCTGACAGCAGGGACCCACTGGATGGGCCACCGTATTTCATGAAATAAATGTTTCCCCCTGACTATTGGGACCCACCAGCTACATCTTCGCATGCAAGGAATTGCGTCCCAAAAAAAGATTCGCCCCCCTGACCGCTGGGACCCACCAGCTACATCTTCGCACGCAAGGAAGTGCGTCAGAAAAAACGATTCACCCCCTGACCGCTGGGACCCACCAGCTACATCCTTGCACGCAAGGAAGTGCATCCGGGCAAAAAAAAACAAAATGATTCCCCCCTGACTGCTGGGACCCAACAGCTACACCTTCGCACACAAGGAAGTGCGTCCGGGCAAAAAAAACAAAAAAAACGATTCGCCCCCCTGACTGCTGGGACCCACCAGCTACATCTTCGCAAGAAAGGAAGTGCCTGACAGTTGGGACCCACCTGGTCGAAGCGTACGTAGCGTTGTCATTCTGGTCGTGAACGTGTACGTACATATATACTGGTTGATGTAGAGGTGCGCACGTGTCGTAGTAGAGGCGCGTACGTGTCGATGTAGAGGCGCGCACGTAGCATGTACACGTACGTATAGCGGCTAGGGTGCAAGAAAGAAAATATGGCCACGTACGTACATACGGGCAGGGTATCGAACGCCTACTCGCGCATACGTACGGCCAGGCCTCGTGTACATGGCTGGGTCTGAACGGAGAAACATGATCGTCTTCGTGTTCATGGGGAGGCAACGGAATGCGTCGTGTTCATGGGGAGGCAACAGAATGCATCGTGTTCATCGGGAGGCAACGGAACACGTGGGAGCCAACTGGCTGGGTCGGAACAGAATGCGTGGTCGTGTTCATCAGGAGGGCTTGGATGGAATAGGCAATGGAAACGAGGCTTGGCGTACCGCAAAACAGAGGAAAACGGCCTTGTGTTCGACCGGCCATGTTTGAAACGGGATCATGTTCATCGGGAGGGGTCTGGCGTACCGCAAAACAGAGGAAACGGACCTCCTACGGTCGAAATGGGGGTCCTGTTGATCGGGAGGGGTGTGGCGTACCGCAAAACGGAGGTAACGGACTTGTGTTGGAGCGCTACGGTCGAAACAGGGGTCCTGTTGATCGGGAGGGGTGTGGCGTACCGCAAAACGGGACTCCACGGGATACTGTTCATCTCCACCGTCGACGTCCTCCAGCGTCCAAGGGCTACCGTCGACCTCCTCCAGCCTCCACGGGCTCCTGTTCATCCAGCCTCCACCGCGCGCTACTCCACCGTCTACTGTTCATCCAGCCCTCCACACCACGGGGTCCTGTTCAACCACCCCTCCACGGGAACCCCTCCACCGTCTACTGTTCATCCAGC
>NC_057794.1:433069746-433098485 GCF_018294505.1 Triticum aestivum
TGTTCATCCAATCGACCGGCTTCAGTTAGCAGCAGTATCGAAGGAATCGCTCCACCGGGTTCAGTTAACAGCCATCGAACGATCGCTCGTGTTCAGTAACGCGTAGCCTGCAGTGCAATCGCTCGGGTTCAGTCAGAGCCCAACGCCTCGCTCGGGTTCAGTTAGAGCCAACGCCTCGCACACGCGCATGTACGTGTACGAGAGAAACGCGCATCGCTCGGCCCCCGACCTCCCACCGTAAGCAAGAACTCCCCGAAATTTTCCTCCCCCTCGCTTCTACCATGGTTATTTCCGTCATGGACGACCCAAAGAATGTCATGAAGCTGCGTCTCCCTCCCTCCCAGGATGAAAAGCCCATTTTCTGTCATGATTTTTTGTCATACAAGTAGGAGCCCACCACATCTATGATGATACCGGGTTTTGTCACAATTATCGTCATAGAAGTGTCATATGTATGACATAATTTTTTTTCGTTTGGCCCAAAATGTCACGGATGTGTCTTTTTTTTGTAGTGACATATCGCGAGGCGGTTTTCCTGACACGTCTTGTCAAAGCAGAGATCGTGACCCCCTTATTATGGGATTCACATCAATACGGACGTGGGTGACACAATCGTGCCTGTTGGTATGACTCCTCGATTTTAGGCAAGTCCCAAACGGCCACGAGGAGGACGCTTGATATTCACCCTCTTTATAAAGAGGTCAAGGCCTGTCCTTTTTTCCCTCTCGTGCTCAATTGAATCCTTCCCCCGCCTCAAGTTCCAACACCCAAGGCTCAGGTCAGGCGCTTCGGACCTTCAACCATGTCCGGATCCAACCTCCAAGGTCGGTGGATGCCTTCCTCTGTCATAGAGGAGGACATTAAGAAGCTGTGAGAGGCCAGGTATCTGACCGCCGAAATCTCGCACAGGCTGCCTACCCGGGGGCAGGTCATCCCCACTCCCGAACCCAACGAGAGTGTTGTGTTCATCTCTCACTTCCTCCGAGGGCTAGGCCTCACTCTAGATCCCTTTGTTAGAGGGCTCATGTTCTATTATGGGCTGGATTTCCATGATCTGGCCCCAGATTCCCTCCTTCACATCTCGTCGTTCATCGTCGTGTGTGAGGCCTTCCTTCGCATTACCCCACACTTCGGCATGTGGCTCAAGACTTTCAATGTGAAGCCGAAGATGATCGAGGGGCGTCACGCAGAGTGCGGAGGTGCCGCAATAAGCAAAAGTGCTAATGTTTCGTGGCCAGAGGGTTCCTACCCAGAGGTGTCCGGTTTATGGCAACGGGAGTGGTTTTATATCACAGCTCCCCAAAGTGCCAAGTGGGTAGCTGCCCCTGTCTTTCGCTCGGGCCCTCCACCACAACTGACGCCACGGATCAACAAGGGGCTGAACCGGGGGCCAATAAATGATGTGTCGATATTGCAGAGTCGCATCCGAGATCTCCTTGAGAGAGATGTCAGCCTGGTCATGGTAATGCAAGTCATGCTAGTTCGTCGAGTCCAGCCTTGCAAACGTCGACCCCTGATAACCCACAAGTATAGGGGATCGCAATAGTTTTCGAGGGTAAAGTATTCAACCCAAATTTATTGATTTGACACAAGGGGAGCCAAAGAATACTCTCAAGTATTAGCAGCTAAGTTGTCAATTCAACCACACCTGGAAACTTAATATCAGCAGAAAAGTATTTAGTAGCAAAGTAATATGATAGTAGTGGTAACGGTAACAAAAGGGAACAGTGGTAAAAGTAGTGTTTTTGGTATTTTGTAGTGATGATAGCAATAGCAACGGAAAAGTAAATAAGCGAAGAACAATATAAGGAAAGCTCGTAGGCAATGGATCAGTGATGGAGAATTATGCCGGATGCGATTCATCATGTAACAGTCATAACCTAGGGTGACACAGAACTAGCTCCAGTTCATTGATATAATGTAGGCATGTATTCCGAACATAGTCATACGTGCTTATGGAAAAGAACTTGCATGACATCTTTTGTCCTACCATCATGTGGCAGCGGGGTCCTTACGGAAACTAAGGGATAATAAGGCCTCCTTTTAATAGAGAACCGGAATAAAGCATTAACACAGAGTGAACACATGAACTCCTCAAACTACGATCATCACCGGTAAGTATCCCGATTATTGCCACTTCGGGGTTAACGGATCATAACACATAATAGGTGACTATAGACTTGCAAGACAGGATCAAGAACACTCATATATTGATGAAAACATAATACGTTCACATCTGAAATCATGGCACTCGGGCCCTAGTGACAAGCATTAAGCATAGCAAAGTCATAGAAACATCAATCTCAGAACATAGTGGATACTAGGGATCAAACCCTAACAAAACTAACTCGATTACATGATAGATCCCATCCAACCCATCACCGTCCAGTAAGCCTACGATGAAATTACTCACGCACGGCAGTGAGCATCATGAAATTGGTGATGGAGGATGGTTGGTGATGATGATGGAGACGGATTCCCCTCTCCAGAGCCTCGAACGGACTCCAGATCAGCCCTCCCGAGAGGTTTTAGGGCTTGGCGGCGGCTCCGTATCGTAAAACATGATGAATTCTTCTCTCCGAATTTTTTCTCCCCGAAACACAATATATGGAGTTGGAGTCGGAGAGGCATCAGGGGGCCCTTGAGGTAGGGGGCGCGCCCTAGGGGGGCAGGCGCGCCCCCCACCCTCATGGACAGGCAGTGGGCCCCCTAGACTTCATCTTTTGCAGGTATTTTTCATATTTTCTGAAAAGTTGCTCCATGAAGTTTCAGGTCATTCCGAGAATGTTCGTTTCTGCACATAAATAACACCATGGTAACTCTGCTGAAAACAACGTCAGTCTGGGTTAGTTCCATTCAAATCATGCAAGTTAGAGTCCAGAACAAGGGCAAAAGTGTTTGGAAAAGTAGATACGACGGAGACGTATCAACTACCTCAAGCTTAAACCTTTGCTTGTCCTCAAGAAATTTAGTTGATAAACTGAAAGTGATAAAGAAAAACTTTTACAAACTCTGTTTGCTCTTGTTGTTGTAAATATGTAAAGCCAGCATTCAAGTTTTCAGCAAAGATTATAACTAACCACATTCACAATAACGCTTAGGTCTCAAGTTTACTCATATCAATAGCATAATCAACTAGCGAGCAATAATAATAAATCTCGGATGACAACACTTTCTCATATGATATAACAAGATGGTATCTCGCTAGCCCTTTCTGAGACCGCAAAACATAAATGCAGAGCACCTTTAAAGACCAAGGACTGAATAGACATTGTAATTCATGGTAAAAGAGATCCAGTCAAGTCATACTCAATGTAAATTAACAGTAATGAATGCAAATGACAGCGGGGCTCTCCAACTGGTGCCTTTTAATAAGAGGATGATGACTCAGCATAAAAGTAAATAGATAGGCCCTTCGCAGAGGGAAGCAGGGATTTGCAGAGGTGCCAGAGCTCGGTTTTGAAACAGAGGTGAATAATATTTTGAGCGGTATACTTTCATTGTCAACATAACAACCAAGAGATGGCGATATCTTCCATGCTACACACATTATAGCCGGTTTCCAAACAGAATGGTAAAGTTTATACTCCCCCTTCCACCAGCAAGCATCAATCCATGGCTTGCTCGAAACAACGAATGCCTCCAACTAACAAGAGTCCCAGGGGGAGTTTTGTTTGCAATTAATTTGATTTAGTTTGAATAAAGCATGGGACTGGGCATCCTGGTGACCATCCATTTATCTCGTGAGTGAGGAGCGGAGTTCACTCCTCTTGAGAATAACCCGCCTAACATGGAAGATACAGACAGCCCTAGTTGATACATGAGCGATTCGAGCATACAAAACAGGATATTTATTTGAAGGTTTAGAGTTTGGAACATACAAATTTACTTGGAACGGCAAGTAGATATCGTATATAGGTAGGTATAGTGGACTCATATGGAATAACTTTGGGGTTTATGGAGTTTGGATGCACAAGCAGTATTCCCGCTTAGTACAGGTGAAGGCTAGCAAAAGACTGGGAAGCGACCAGCTAGAGAGCGACAACAGTCATGAACATGCATTAAAATTAATCAACACCGAATGCAAGCATGAGTAGGATATAATCCACCATGAACATAAATATCGTGAAGGCTATGTTGATTTTGATTCAACTACATGCGTGAACATGCGCCAAGTCAAGTCACTTAAATCATTCAGAGGAGGATACCACCCTATCATACCACATACAACCATTTTAATAGCATGTTGGCACGCAAGGTAAACCATTATAAGCTCCTAGCTAATCAAGCATGGCACGAGAAACTATGATCTCTAGTTGTCATTGCAAACATGTTTATTCATAATAGGCTGAATCAGGAATGATGAACTAATCAAATTTACAAAAACAAAAGAGGTCGAGTTCATACCGGCTTTTCTCATCTCAGTCAGTCCATCATATATCGTCATAATTGCCTTTCACTTGCAAGACCGAACGATGTGAATAATAATAATAGTCACGTGCATTGGACTAAGCTGGAATCCGCAAGCATTCAATAAACAGGAGAAGACAAGGCAATATGGGCTCTTTTGTCAGATCAACAATAATGCATATAAGAGCCACTTCAACAATTCAATAATGGTCTTCTCCTATCGACCCCCAAAGAAAAGAAAAGAAAAGAAATAAAACTATTTACACGGGAAAGCTCCCAACAAGCAAAAGAATAACAGGAAATATTTTTGGGTTTTCTTTTTAATTACTACTACAAGCACAGAAAGTAAACTAATTAAACACTACAACTAATTTTTTTTGGTTTTTCTTAAAGTTTATCAAACACACAAGAAGAAGGCATAAAAAGGAAATTAAACTAGCATGGATGATACAATGAAAAGTATGAGCACCGACATCTAGCAATGAGTGTGTGAACATAAATGTAATGTCGGTGGGAAATACGTACTCCCCCAAGCTTAGGCTTTTGGCCTAAGTTGGTCTATGGCCACGGCTGGCCTGGCTGATATCCGTAGTAGAAGTTGGGGTCGTACTGCGATGCAGCGGCTATCGTCTGCTGAGCTGCAGTGTGGCGACGAGCGGCCTCCGCTCTCCTCTCGTACTCATCCGCCTCCTCTCTGGTAATAGTATATGTTCCTTTTGCTTGATGATCAAATAAGGCAGGAGTAGGGAGAGTAATATGGATAGCACGGCGTCTGTCAAATATTAGTCGATACTGGAGAGGTGATTCATTCCTCTCGATAAACTGGTGGTGAACCATAGCATTAAAGTCCAGTTAAGCAGGAGGTAATTCAATATTATCTTCGCGTATGGCTATACCAAGAAAATTAGCTATGCGGGTTGCATAAATTCCTCCAAAGAAATCTCCATTAAATCTATTAAGATGCAACCTACATGCAACAATGGCTCCCAAATTATCTCCTAACGCAGCACTCCTAAGAATACTGAGGTCAGGGACACACATATGACATGCCTCATCCTTACCAATAATGCATCTACCTATGAAGAGAGCAAAATAATGTATAGCAGGAAAATGAATGCTCGCTATGGTGGCTTGTGTTATATCTCTAGATTCTCCTACAGTTATACTAGCAAGAAAATCTCTAAATTCAGATTTGCGAGGATCCCTTATACTACCCCATTGTGGAAGTTTGCAAGCAATGGTAAAGTCCTCTAAGTCCACATTATAAGAATTTTCATAAAGATCAAACAGGACAGTGGGAGAATTACGTGAAGTTGAAAATTCAAACCTCCTCACAAAGGTACTGGTTAGGTTGTGATACTGACTGCACTTCTCTTCCTCGAAGCTCACAAGATCGGCGTTACACAAATATGCGTTGAATTCTTCTTTAATTCCTGCTCGATCCATAAAATTTTCAGAAGGCCACTCACAAGGACGCACTGGAGCGTCTCTTGGTGGCTCTTCATCAGCATCACGCATCGCAAGCCTGGGTCTTTGCTTCCTTGAGGAACCACCTTGGAACATTTTCCTAAGCATTTTTCTTCCTCCAAAAAATTCTGATTTTTTTAGTAACTTCAAAATAAAAGTAAACCAAACTCAATAATATTGATAGCAACTAACTCATACAAGTGCCTAGAGCCTATATCATGCATCAAAACTACTTGGAACCATATAAATTTGGCATGCAAGCTCCAGAACAGGGTCACCTAAGCAGCAAAAATTTGCAATGAATAAAGCACTAGAACAAAAACTAATTGGACCAAAGGAGGAGTCACATACCAAGGAACAATCTCCCCAAGCAGTTCTGTGAGAGGTGCTTTGAGCAAGGAGATCGAAAATGGCAGCAAAACGAGCTTGGACTCGGGTTTGAGCTGGTTATTCATGTTTGAGGGAGGAAGAAGGAGTGTGTAGGTTAAAGGATAAGTGGAGGAGAGCCACCGTGGGCCCACGAGGTAGGGGGCGCGCCTAGGGGGTAGGGCGCGCCCTCCACCCTCGTGGACAGGTGGTTGACCCCCCTGCTGTGTTCTTAGTGCCAAATATTCTCAAATATTCTGGAAAAAATCATATTTAAATTTCAGGGCATTTGGAGAACTTTTATTTTCGGGGTATTTTTATATTGCACGGATAATCAGATAACAGACAGAAAAATATTTATTTTTATTTTATTTAATATAAATAACAGAAAGTAAAAGTGGGATAGAGAAGGTTGTGCCTTCTAGTTTCATCCATCCCATGATCATCAAAAGGAATCCACTAACAAGGTTGATCAAGTCTTATTAACGAAATCATTCCGAATAATATGGAACCGGAGAAATTTTGAATAACACTATGTTACCTCAATGCCCCAATAATAAGAATATCATATTTCTTCTTGACAGTACGAAGAGGAAATTCAAAACCTCCAAATATAATCGATGGAATTTATCCAATAGAGTTGATACTATGAACTTGAGGTTGTTTCCTCGGAAAGTGTACCGTGTGCTCATTACCATTAACATGAAAGTTGACATTGCCTTTAGTGCAATCAATAACAGCCCCTGCAGTATTCAAAAAGGGTCTTCCAAGAATAATAGACATACTATCATCCTCGGGAATATCAAGAATAACAAAGTCCGTTAAAATAGTAACGTTTGCAACTACAACAGGCACATCCTCACAAATACCGACAGGTATAGCAGTTGATTTATCAGCCATTTGCAAAGATATTTCAGTAGGTGTAAACTTATTCAAATCAAGTCTACGATATAAAGAGAGAGGCATAACACTAACACCGGCTCCAAGATCACATAAAGCAGTTTTAACATAGTTTCTTTTAATAGAGCATGGTATAGTGGGTACACCGGGATCTCCAATTTTCTTTGGTATTCCACCCTTAAAAGTATAATTAGCAAGCATGGTGGAAATTTCAGCTTCCGGTATCTTTCTTTTATTTGTAATTATATCTTACATGTACTTAGCATAAGGATTGGTTTTGAGCATATCAGTTAATCGCATACGCAAAAAGATAGGTCTAATCATTTCAGCAAAGTATTCAAAATCCTCATCATCCTTTTTCTTGGATGGTTTGGGAGGAAAAGGCATGGGTTTCTGAACCCAAGGCTCTCTTTCTTTACCATGTTTCCTAGCAACAAAGTATTTCTTATCATAATGTTGATTCTTTGATTGTGGATTATCAAGATCAATAGCAGGTTCACTTTCTATATCATTATCATTACTAGGTTGAGCATCATCCTGAACATTATCATTAACATTATCACTAGGTTCAGGTTCATTACCAGCTTGAGTTTCAGCATCAGAAAAAAAATCATTTGGATTCTCAGGTGGTTCAATAACAGGTTCACTAGAAGCATGCAAAGTCCTATCATTTTTCATTTTCTTCCTTTTAGAAGGACTAGGTGCATCTATATTATTTCTCTGAGAATCTTGCTCAATTCTCTTAGGGTGGCCTTCAGGATACAAAGGTTCCTGAGTCATTTTACCACCTCTAGTCATAACTCTAACAGCATGATCATTATCTTTACTATTCAATTCATTGAGCAAATCAATTTGAGCTTTAAGTACTTGTTCTACTTGAGTGGTAACCATAGAGGCATGTTTACTAATAAGTTTAAGTTCACCTTTTGCATTAGCCATATAATCACCCAAGTGTTCAAGCATATTTGAATTGTATTTCAATTGTCTACCAAAATAAGCATTAAAGTCTTCTTGCTTAGCCATAAATTTATCAAACTCATCTAAGCATGGGCTAGCAAACTTAGTAAATGGGATTACAGCTTTATCATATCTATAGAGAGAATTTACCTTTACTACATGTGTCGGGTTATCAAGACCATGAGTTTCTTCAATAGGTAAAGGACTAAGATCATATGTTTCTTCAACAGGCGGTAAATTAAGACCATGTATTTATTCAATAGGAGGTAAATCTTAACATCTTCAGCTTTAATACCTTTTTCTTTCATGGATTTCTTTGCCTCTTGCATATCTTCAGGACTGAGAAATAGAATACCCTTCTTCTTCGGAGTTGGTTTAGGAATTGGCTCTGGAGGTGTCCAATTATTTTCATTTGTCAACATATTATTCAATAGAATTTCAGCTTCATCCGGTGTTCTTTCCCTGAAAACAGAACCAGCACAACTATCCAGGTAATCTGTGGAGGCATCAGTTAGTCCATTATAAAAGATATCAAGTATTTTATTTTTCTTAAGAGGATGATCAGCAAAGCATTAAGTAATTGGAGAAGCCTCCCCCAAGCTTGTGGGAGACTCTCTTCTTCAATTTGCACAAAATTATATATATCCCTTAAAGCAGCTTGTTTCTTATGAGCAGGGAAATATTTAGCAGAGAAGTAATAAATCATATCCTGGGGACTACACACACAACCAGGATCAAGAGAATTAAACCATGTCTTAGCATCACCCTTTAGTGAGAATGGAAATATTTGAAGGATATAAAAGTAGCGAGTTCTCTCATCTTTAGTGAACAGGGTGACTATATCATTCAGTTTAGTAAGATGTGCTACAATAGTTTCAGATTCATAACCATGAAAAGGATCAGATTCAACCAAAGTAATTATATCAGGATCAACAAAGAATTCATAATCCTTATCAGTAACACAAATAGGTTAAGTATCAAAAACAGGGTCAGGTTTCATTCTAGCATTTAGAGATTTCTTACTCCCTTTAGCTAATAACCTCTTAAGTTCGTTTCTATCTTTGCAAGCTAAAATAGCTAAAGAAGCTTCTCGATCAAAAACATAACCCTTAGGAATAAGAAGTGATTCTTCATCATCACTTTCATCTGTATTATCAGATTCAATATTTTCAATCTCTCTAGCCCTAGCAAGTTGTTCATCAAGAAATTCACCAAGTGGCACAGTAGACTAAGCATAGAAGTAGTTTCATCATAAGTATCATGCATAGCAGAAGTGGCATCATCAATAACATGCGACATATCAGAACGAATAGCAGAAGCAGGTTTAGGTGTCGCAAGCTTACTCAAAACAGAAGGTGAATCAAGTGCAGAGCTAGATGGTAGTTCCTTACCTCCCCTTGTAGTTGAGGGATAAATCTTGGTTTTTGGATCTCTCAATTTCTTCATAATGATAAGCAGATATATATCCCGAGTGACTCAAAGAATAGAGCTATGCTCCCCGGCAACGGCGCCAGAAAATGTTCTTGATAACCCACAAGTATAGGGGATCGCAACAATTTTTGAGGGTAAAGTATTCAACCCAAATTTATTGATTCAACACAAGGGGAGCCAAAGAATACTCTCAAGTTTTAGCTGGCGAGTTGTCAATTCAACCACACCTGGAAACTTAATATCTGCAGCAAAGTATTTAGTAGCAAAGTAATATGATAGTAGTGGTAACGGTAACAAAAGGTAACAGTAGTAAAAGTAGTGTTTTTGGTATTTTGTAGTGATGATAGCAATAGCAACGGAAATGTAAATAAGCGAAGAACAATATAAGGAAAGCTCGTAGGCAATGGATCGGTGATGGAGAATTATGCCGGATGCGGTTCATCATGTAACAGTCATAACCTAGGGTGACACACAACTAGCTCCAGTTCATTGATATAATGTAGGCATGTATTCTGAACATAGTCATACGTGCTTATGGAAAAGAACTTGCATGCCATCTTTTGTCCTACCCTCCCGCGGCAGAAGGGTCCTTACGGAAACTAAGGGATATTAAGGCCTCCTTTTAATAGAGAACCGGAACAAAGCATTAACACATAGTGAATACATGAACTCCTCAAACTACGGTCATCACCGGTAAGTATCCCGATTATTGTCACTTCAGGGTTACCGGATCATAACACATAATAGGTGACTATAGACTTGCAAGATAGGATCAAGAACACTCATATATTGATGAAAACATAATAGGTTCAGATCTGAAATCATGGCACTCGGGCCCTAGTGACAAGCATTAAGCATAGCAAAGTCATAGCAACATCAATCTCAGAACATAGTGGATACTAGGGATCAAACCCTAACAAAACTAACTCGATTACATGATAGATCCCATCCAACCCATCACCGTCCAGCAAGCCTACGATGAAATTACTTACGCACGGCGGTGAGCATCATGAAATTGGTGATGGAGGATGGTTGATGATGACGATGGTGACAGATTCCCCTCTCCGGAGCCCCAAACGGACTCCAGATCAGCCCTCCCGAGAGGTTTTAGGGCTTGGTGGTGGCTCCGTATCGTAAAACACGATGAATTCTTCTCTTCGATTTTTTTCTCCCCGAAACACAATATATGGAGTTGGAGTTGGAGTCGGAGAGGCATCAGGGGGCCACAAGGTAGGGGGCGCGCCCCCACCCTCGTGGACAGGTGGTCGGCCCCCTGGCCTTCGTCTTTTGCAGGTATTTTTCATATTTTCTGAAAAGTTGCTCCGTGAAGTTTCAGGTCATTCCGAGAACGTTTGTTTCTGCACATAAATAACACCATGGTAATTCTGCTGAAAACAGCGTCAGTCCGGGTTAGTTCCATTCAAATCATGCAAGTTAGAGTCCAAAACAAGGGCAAAACTGTTTGGAAAAGTAGATACGACGGAGACATATCAAACCCTTCGTATGTGGGAATTCAACCCGGAAGGAACGCAAACTATTCAGCACTTTCTCGGCATGACGCTCTAAGAGATGTACAAATTGTCCTTCTGACCCCAAATAGAGTGTCCGGACACCACCGAGGATGCGGGTCTGAGCTGTAGCCGCCCCGATACCCAAGTAAGTAATCCCATGGCCGAACACGTTGTCTTTCTATTTATCATAACATCATTATGAAAAGTCGCTCTTTGACCAGGACTGGATAACAAAGGCGAAGATGATCAGGTGTTCGGCCCCCCTTCCCGAAGGCTCGGCCAATCCAGTACTAGACAGAATGCTCGAGCTGGTGCCTTATCAGGCGCCCTCAGAGGAAGATAAAGGGGGAAATAAAGAGGCTGAAAGCGGGCCTCACTCACTATTCGTCCAAACCAAGGGAGTTAGCGCCTCCACGAAGGATGATAGCCAGGGAGAAGAATATGAAATCCCTCTCCCCAAGGAAGGAAGAGGACCACCTCGGAAGACCCGGAAACAAAGGTTTCCAAACGGGGGAATAAATCTCCGCCAGAGGGTCCTGCCTCGGAGGGCACTCTTGCGGCACAGTGTCCGCAAGGGGACTAGCCCTCTACCGAGCTGTAAGTAAACAAAAAGTACTTAATAGTAAAAATATCTTACATTAATTCTGAAGATGATAACCGAAGCATATATCTTGTAGTTCAGATCGTATCCCATCTCGAAAGAGTTCGTCTTCGGGGGATCTTCTTCCGTAGATGATGGAGAGCGAAACACCTCCCCCTGCCATCCCGCCTCATGAGGTGGGCGACCCTGAAGTGTCGTTGCGGAGGGCTTCTCCTGATCCGCCAATGCCAGAGGGTAATCCTTTGGCCACCCGAAGTCCCCAGTATTCGGCACCTAAAGAGAGCAACAGAAAGAGTCCAGAACCGTACAGTGTGTGTTCGGACGCATTGAAGGATCTTCTGGAGCAAGCGGCCATCTCAAAAGCGCATCATACGCTAGTGGGTACGGTGATTGAAAGGGTTTCATCCGCCGAAAGCGGGTTGCATGAAGCTTTTATGAGTCTGCTGAAAGGCTTTGAGGTACGTGAAATAGTGTATGTTTTTGACAGTACCATACACATTAGGTGTGCCCTATGCAGATAGTAGCCCCTGCGATTCTGGTTGCCATTGAGAGCGGCGGCAAACAGAGGATCATAGTCTCAGGTAATAATCAGACCGCCTTCATGTGCAGGTGGCCGAAGGTCCGGTGGCTAGCCGGACTGGTGAGTTTGCCGAGCTGAAGCGGCAACTTGATGCGGCAGATGCCGACATCGTTCTTGTCAACAAGCGGCTCAACGAGGCACAGGTTATGTGATTTCTCTGGTGATCAACACATAGTAGGAGCATGATGCCAGTATCTTTAATATGTTATGACTGCAGATGGAGCTACCACCGTGGAGACCCTTTGGGCGGAACTTGCCCGAGCCAAGGAACAAGCCAGGAATAGTGATGCAGCCGCTCTAAAGGCGGTCGAAGAGCTGAGGGCCGAACAAGTCGCGCATTGCAAAAGCAAGGAAAGAATAGCCAAGATGGCCGTTGAGTTGGAAGATGCCACCGACCATTACCAGCTTCTCGAAAAAGAAAGCCGAGCGAAGGCGACGGACGTGGAGAAGGACATGGTAGCAGCCAAGGAAGCCCGCTCCAAAATCAGATTGACGAAGGTGGAGTTGCATCAAGCTGGAGATATCGCGGCTGGGAAGCCCTTTTTGTTGCAGACTAAGTTCGGAGATCTGAAGTATGCCCCTCTTGATCAAGTATGGAGTTCTGCAGATGCATACATGGATTTGGCAGCAAGTGCTGCTGATGCGGCCGAGTACTTCAAGGATCAAAAAGATCGCAAAGTGGAAAAGCTGTTCTGGTCACAATTCCATGCTCCAATGCGTCCGCTGCTGTTGAATGAGTGAATGGTCGAGTGGGCCGAGCTCCATAGGTTGTCCGGACTTGCCATGAGGACTGTTGTGGATCATCTGTGGCCTGAAGGGCCAAGGCCGAATAGTTATTTTAGTTTAGTGCAACAATTCCTTGGTGTTGTGCCGCACATCGATGCTATGAAGAAGTCAACGTGCATAGAGGGTGCGTGGATGGCACTTGCCCATGTCAAGACATACTGGGCAGAGATGGAGGCCACCACTATTGCAACACAGGGTTCGGCCGTGGGCCGAGTAGCTGCCGAGCACTACTTTGAAGAAGTCCTTGAAGGCGCTCGTTCGATAGAGGCGCAGTGCTCGAAGAATATTATGTTCTAGTGACATGTATTCCCATTGTAAAAACAATGTTTTATTGAATTGTAAAGGCTGTGTTTATACTTTTGCCTAAAAGTATTATGATGCCTCCTGTGCGGCCGTTTATGTATATATGTATATAACCTGAAAGGTTGCAGTCGTCGGCTTCATCCCCCACGCATATAATGCGGGGGTGTTCACAGAGAAATGTGTATTCACACTTGATCCAATGTCTTGGTCCATGAGGGAGGTGTTAGCGCAGCGAATGAGGCAATCAAACCATATTGTTTTAACGCTTTCACTTAGCCATAGGAGTTTGACGGTGGGACTACTATATAGCCCCTGGTACTTCCGCGCTCGTCCGAATACGGGGCGCGTACGTACATGACCGAGAAATGGCCCTTCGTTAATGCGGAGGAATCCCAAAGATTCCGCTAAGTCATCGAGTTGTTGACCAGTCTCGCGCTTTATCATGATAGTCAGTTTTCGGCTTTCTCTACTGAGGTGCTCATCCGGATGAACCAGGGCACAATCGCAGTAGTTCTCCCGGTGCCGCCTTAGCTGATAGAGCGGAACCTAAGGTAGCAAAACACGGGAGCCGGGCAAACCCAACATTTGACCAAAGACATGATTCGGAGCTGATGCATATAAGGCCAAACTCGCGATGCCAAACACTCCCTAAGGTATTCGGTCTTTATAACATATGCCGGCTGAACGATGCCCTTAATAATGAACCCCGAGTGTCCAGGTACGTGCAATATCCTGAAGTGGCCACATGCCAATAGTGTCGGCATCCTTCTCGGTTGTATTGAGTATCCGAAGGATGTGAATCAACAAGAGACAGTAAAAAAGGTTTACGTAGGGTCTTAATCTGAAAACAAACCTTTGAGTGGGTCCCTACTGCACGTCTGCGCCTGTTTCTCCGTTGTGCCGTGTCCTAGACGGGTGTAGCACGATTGTTATCTGTAAAAGAGAATAACTTAGGTGAAAGTTGTCGTGCCAAAAAAACGTTGGTTATTCTAGATAAACCATTAAAATTCAAGATAAGTTAAGTTGAGCCGAACTAGCCC
Organism: Triticum aestivum; assembly: GCF_018294505.1. NCBI lineage: Eukaryota > Viridiplantae > Streptophyta > Magnoliopsida > Poales > Poaceae > Triticum > Triticum aestivum. The sequence goes on from NC_057794.1 coordinate 433,084,099, forward strand.
TGATTACATGCGTGAAGCCCCTTGTGGTGTCTATGAGGGTTTGACCATCAAACCAATCTCAGGTATATGTAGTGATGCGCCAGACTCGTCTAACCGTGTCCGTGGTCTTGACATCCTGTCATTTATTCTGGTTGGTGATGCCGTCTAGTGCTCGGCTATTAAAGCCGCCGCACGTTCTTCCGCACGTAGAGAACGCTCAATATTTCCACTAACTGTGATGGTGCCACGTGGACCGGGCATCTTAAGCTTGAGAGAAGCGTAATGCGGTACTGCATTAAAACGAGCGAAAGCCGCTCTTTCGAGTAGTGCTTGATAGCCACTTCGGAATGGAGCGATGTAGAAAGTTAACTTTTCACTTCGGAAGTTGTCGGAAGAACTTAATACAACCTCGAGTAATAGAGAGCCTGTGCAGCGGGCCTGTGGGCTTGGAATTACTCCCTTGAAGGCAGTATTACTGCGGCTGATTTTTGTCGGGTCTATCCCCACTTTGCGGACTGCATCCTGATATATCAGATTTAGACCACTGCCGTCGTCCATAGGGACTCGTGTGAGATGGTATCCATTTATTATTGGGTCTAACACCAAGGCAGCCAATCCTTCATACCGGATGCTTGTTGGGTGATCCTTGCGATCGAAAGTGATCGGGCAGGCCAACCAGGGGGTGAACTTGGGGGTGACGGGCTCTACGACGCGTATGTCTCAGAGTGCAAGTTTGCTTCTCCTCTTCATCACATGAATCATGTTTACAGTTTTAACCTCTGGTGGGAATTTTTTCTGTCCTCCGGTGTTTTGCTTGTGAGGTTCATCCTCGTCTTCACTTGGTGTCTCCCTCCCCCTTGTGTTCGACGTTTAGCTCCGGCCTGCTTGAAGACCCAGCATTCTCTGTGGGTGTGATTTGCAGGTTTATCGGGGGTGCCGTGAATCTGACATAGTTTGCCTAGAATCTTGTTTAGGCTAGACGGTCCATCTCTGCTGCCTTTGAAAGGCTTTTTCCACTGACCTGGTCGAGAGCCCCTGAATCCGGCATTTACCGTCGTATTATCTGTGCTGTCTTCTTTATTTTGACGCTTAATTTTACTACGTTGTGGTTTTCCATTGCCATCCCTGACTTCGGATGTGCTTGGGTCGCTGGTGCTACTGCGGGATAACCAGCTATCTTCACCCGTGCAAAAGTGGGTCATGAGGCTTGTCAGGGCTGCCATTGTTCTCGGTTTTTCTTGGCCGAGGTGTCTGGCGAGCCATTCGTCTCGGACGCTGTGTTTGAAAGCTACTAAGGCTTTGGCATCCGGACAGTCGACGATTTGGTTCTTCTTAGTGAGAAACCTATTCCAAAGATTTCGGGCTGACTCTCCGGGCTGTTGAATTATGTGACTTAAATCGTCTGCATCCGGAGGTCGGACATAGGTCCCTTGAAAATTTGCCCGAAAAGCATCCTCGAGCTCATCCCAACTTCCAATTGAGTTTTCGGGGAGGATTTTCAGCCAATGTCGAGCTGGTCCTATAAGCTTGAGGGGCAAGTACTTGATGGCATGGAGATCGTCTCCGCGAGCCATATGGATATGGAGGATAAAGTCCTCAATCCAGACCCCAGGGTCTATGGTCCCGTCGTACGCCTCTATGTTCACTGGTTTGAATCCTTCTGGGAATTCGTGGTCCAGCACCTCATCGGTGAAACATAGGGGGTGTGCGGCACCACTACAAAAAAATACACTTTCGTGATGATACGTGTTTGTCACAGTAGGTCGCGTTTTTTGTCATGCATGTACATCCATGACGATTTTATGACAGAATCAAGATAGTCATACATGTGCTATCGTAGAAGTGTTCCATGACATTACCAAAATTATCATCACAGAAGTGTCCACTTCCATGATGATAAATCGCGCGTCACAGAAGTGCTTTCATCAAGGGTGACCGACATGTGGCATCCACCGTAACAGAACGCCGTTAAGCTATCGGGTCGGATTTTGGATCCGATAACCCGTTAACAGCCCTGACCAATGGGAAATTTCCACGTGTAAAATTCTGATTGGCTGAAGGGAACACCTGTCAGCTCATCAGTGGGCCAGATGTCGCCCGTCCATTGGAGGAGACATGCCTATGATACGTCGACACGTGGCTGGGCCCAACAGAGGCCCATATAGGTTAAAAAGGCTGGCCCAGTCAAAGGCCCGAAGAACTTAATCAGGTACTAGTGGGCCAGCCCAATAACGGCCTGCTTAATAAAGGCCCATTTACGGCCCGAAGCTAGATCTGGCCCGTTAATTGTTCGCCCAATATTTGGGCCCATTTACGGCCCGAAGCCAGATCTGGCCCGTTAATTGTTCGCCCAATATTTGGGCCCATTTGCGGCCCGAAGCCAGATCTAGCCCGTTAATTGTTTGCCGAATATTTAGGCCCAACTATAGCCCAGTGACTTTCGGCCTATTAGATGCCTGATGTAGACATGGGCCCATTTCAGCCCGGAGTGACTTTCGGCCTGGGAATGGCCCGTGTTGCCCATGGGCCATATATGGTCCGATGGGACATCGGCCCACTAACGGCCCATGCTAAAGGTGGCAACAGTTAAGCCCAACGTGACTTTGGGCCTGTTAAAGGCCTATCGCGTAATTCGGCCCGTTGATGCCTGTGCTAAGATTTCGGCCTCTTAAAGGCCCATGATATCAGTGGGCCAACTAAGGCCCGAGATATGTTTCGGCCTGGTAATGGCCCGTGAGCTAACTAGGCCCAAAACGGCCTGGTATACATTTTGGCGTGCTGAAGGCCCGTCGATGACTAGTGAAAATTGAGGCCCAACATGCATTTTGGCCTGCTAAAGGCCCGTGGTTTATCTCGGCCGTAACAGGCCAGTATGATCTTCAGCCTGTTAAGGGCCCAACGCTACCTGGGCGAAACAAAAGCGCTGGGTCGATGTAAGTTCGGGCCTAGCGCAATGTGTGAAGGCCCCAATCATTCGGGCCCAAGAAAGACACAGGCCGGCCCAATTGTGGCCCGCTAAAAACATGGCCTGTTAGAGTCGAATGTTTCGGTCCAGTCGACTACATCTGATTTTTTTTCAGATAGCGAATGATGGCAGTAACTAGTAGGAATTAAGAACAAACCTACTCTATACAATAAAGAAATTACGACATAGTAACTAAGAATAAACCTACACTATACAATAAAGGATTTAAGGTATATTACATCCACTGGGCATCGAAGTTCGCCACCAGGGATCATAAAGCTCAACGAAGAAGCAGATTACAAAAACTGGGCACCATTGCAACGTAACAAAATAATACTGAACCGAGACCACTTCCAAGACAGTTCAACAAAGGTTAGCATTGCAGGGGAACTGTTGAGCAAGGTTGTGAGACTGGCCTAGCATGTCGGACATAGCTTCCAGGTGTAGCTGTTTAGCGATGAGGTTCTCATTGGTGTTCTCCGCAACCTTTCTTAGAGATAGGACTTCAAGTCGAAGTTGAGTTGCAGAATGCCTTTCCGCTAGAACTTCGGACTGAAGAAGTCGAACTGATTCAGACAACGAATTCTGTGAGCTTGTCTGACTGTTAGTCTCAAGTAAGTTGAACACTGCATCAAGACAAGACTTTGGGGTTGTCTCGCTATCTTCAAGATGTTTTGCCTTCTTTGCTGCAATATATGTTGGGTTTGTCTCACAACCTTCAGCAGACTTGTGCATGCCATCAGGCATATTACCCTGAAACAAACCAGAGAGATGACAGGTTTTGCACATGTATAAACAAAGATGATAATTGTTCTGTCAATTCTATCCAATTTCAAATTAGGAAATAAAGAGTAAGTTCAAAATATCAATAGCATAATTTGGCATTGTTCATAATGCGGGGAGCTTCACCACACTACTGGATTACCATGTCAACATAACAAGCATAGATGAAGGGCAAATAAAATCATTGTATCTATTTTGGATAATGTGTATGGCATGTTGTTCATATCATCAGCCACATCAGTAAGATAAAACAGGAGATGACAAGGTGCAAACGTGGGCTACTTCACCACACATTGTATTATAGATCCACAAAAACAAGCATACATATAGGGAGTATTAAGTAATGTGCATGGTATGAATACAGAATTTGGTTTTACAAGTAAAACATAGAACTTACGGTTCTTATGAACATGCATTTTGGTAGAAACAACAAACTAAACAACAGTAAACGATAGGGAGTATGAGAAAATTAAACAGCAGTTGAGGATAAAGGCTTTAGAAGGACTGACTTACATTAAAAGTTAACACCGGCTTTATAATGCCCTTCTCCATGTCAAGGGAAGGATAACTCAAGAATTTCAGCACAGAATCTTCTCCATAAGCATTTCCTGTACTCTACATTTTGTAGAGAGTAATTATAGATATGATAATACTGGAAGGGATAGAGGATAATGAAGATAAGATGCAGATTGATGCTACATAATCAACTACCAATCCCTGGAAGTACAAGCGTTACAGGACAAAATGTACTGACAAGAGCAATGGGCTACATTTCTGCACTGGCATTGTCAATGTATTCTACTTGTTGGTAAGATTAAATATAGATCTGATTTTTTTAGTAAATGGTGGGCGAGGGAGATAAGATGCAGAATGCTACAAAATGAACCAATCCCTCTTCCCATAATACAAGAGTGTTTTGAACACTGGTGTACTATACAAAACGTTCTTATATTATGGGACGGAGGGAGTAGCTGCTAATGTAAGTACAATGATAGACCACGTTCAGTCCTTACAAGAGGAATGCAGAGCTAAACCTCTTCAAAAGCATTGGGTTGATTCTAAATTGATGTAAGAGCCCATACGGATCTTATAATGTCCACCAAATGGATGATTACGAGGCTAACATGTGCAGTGATGCTACATAATCAAACAGCTATGAAAGTAAGTATGGTCATATAGGGCAAGAGGTACTCACAAGAGCAATGCAGTGTGCAGTATAGTTGCGAGATTCTGTGGTCCCTTGAGAACGAATGTTCTTCTGCTAACAGTTTTCGTACAAGTGAGACATTAAGGCAAATGCGGAAATGTAGTTCAAATTGTGATGTGATATCATAGACAGTACCTTACGCTGCAGCTGAGACCAATGTGTAACAAGATTATTCCAGTCACCGTCGGATAAATGTAGCACCGGAGACTTTACAGAAATTTCATTCAGAGGCTTGCCATCGAAGTGCGCTTGCCTCAGGTAGGAACGATACTTCATCAACGAGTGCTTGAAAAGCGCAACCAACCCTTGCTCGTCATCACAATCCAGTTTGCTCCTCGCCTATTTAAAAGAATGAAATCTTGTGTCTTCTGTCAGCAGAAACATATGCAGTAATGACCATGAATAACATTAGTACATTACTTAAGCATAAGTTGCGGAGGAACACTGGAAATTGTTCTGTGTTTGCGGTATAATCTTTCCATGAAGGAAATATGCGCACAAAGTTCCTGACAACAACATAAGCTTCGTCTTCTAAACTGGGAAGAAATGGAACATGGGTCCTATTTGCTGCAATTGGGGCTCTCTCTGGTTCGAAAAGGGATTTGGCAACTGGATTTGGTGTACTCTTTGCTGGAATAGGGGTTTTGCGTCGTACAGCTGGTGCTATGTCAACTGGCATAATCATACTTTTGCTGCAGTTGGGGTCTGCTGAGTTGGGGCATCAGAAATCACCAGTGTAGTAGGGCTAGAGTCTGCTAGAGTTGGGGTATTTTGTGGGTCAGGTGATATTACAACTACACCTAATGGGCTATTTGATTTATCAGGTGCCACTACCTTTTCCCCAGAACTCAGTACACACCCGAGCGGCGAACATGCATTTTAGAAACTAATTTAGGAACATTTAGATGACCAATTAAACAACTCTATTTTAATAATATCAGATTCGTATTTGAACAACTAAGCTTGTTTAGCTTGATGGGTGGAGCAGTGTTAATATGACACGAACCACATATTCTGATCGTATAGTGGTCATAAAAGGGGGAAACTCTAAGCATATTATTTTCAGCAAAAGAGGGTTTCCCCTCTGATTTCTATTAAAGAAACCACCACGGAACAAACATGATCAATTAAACCCTAAGCATGATCAATTAAACCGTGTTATGGCTGTGCCATGACAGATTTGAAGCTGCAAACCAGAGAAATGATATTTAGCATCCATTGTTTGCTTCGAACTAAGAACTAAATTCTAAAAGCTGAAAAGAAAGTAGAGTAACCAAGTTAAGATCTATTTTCTGGTTGAGATCAAAAAGTTGAGGAGATATGAAGTACCACCTCTCTTGTGGCACCGTGTAGGCATCGGGGGTGCGATGGATGTCGGTGGCATTGAAGCAGATCTGCGACAGCAGACGGGTGCATCGGGGGATATATCCCGTTGTGGTGGAAGAGAAGGTCGTGTGAGCGGCCGCAACAAAGAGGACGATGACGCCGATGAAGCGAGGGGACGCGATGCAAGGCTATTGGTCTGTCGCCATGGATGAGAAACGTCCATCTCTAGCAGTGGATGACGCGGTCTTGGTAGGCGCTCTGGCATGGTGGAGGACGGTAGCGATGGATGTGGTGGAGGACGGCGGCGATGGATGGGGTGGCGGACGGAGGCTGGTGTGGGGATGGGGTGTTCTAGCGCGGACGGTGTATGAATGGCAAAATGGAGGGAGAGGTACGGGGAACCATGTTTCTGGGAAGCGCCTGTCTGAAATATGGGAAAGTTACGAACTTATCCCCCATTTAAAATTTGGACGTCTCGTCGGTTGGGGATAGGACAGTAATCTCGCATCTCGCCAATATTTGCCCAGAGCAATTTGGGGCGAGGAGAGGGTGGTTGGCGCACATGGTTGGTGCCCACGGTGTATGAACAGGGCTCATATGTAGGGCGGTTGTGTCACGTCTGAGTGAAGTTACAAACCTTCCCCTATTGAAAATATTTGCCTACATCGATTTCGGCCGAGTCGAGTTTGTTTTGCCTCCCACCGTGTATGAATGGGGAATGGAGGGAGAAAAAGAGGCCTTTCGGACGAGCTTGAATCAAATGAGTTTTGTCGCCCATGTTTGGCGCCCACCGTGTCGGAATGGGCTCAGAGGCGGTCGTGTCACGTCTAATTGAAGTTACTAACCTACCCCTATTTAGAGCAGTGGAAATCGGGCCGATGGATTGTCCGTGTAATGGGTAGACAGTAATTTCCATCTCCCAAACACTTGGCTTCGGGCATCCGACGTGGGAGTCGACATTTTGCTGCTTCTTTTGAATTTTGGGACAATAAGCATCCACGTTTACCCTGGCAACTAAATTCGAATCCATTTTGTATTCCTATATGAATCTTTATAAATCATTCTATGTGTTTTTATATATCTTCAAAAGGACAACAAAGATGTATTCCACTGTCATATATGAATATGGTTTACAAATGCCGATACTCAAATTCAGAAACTAGAATCAAGTTTAAGGTGAATTCGAATATTTGGAACACTTCATGTCCAACTCAAATGTCACACGCAGCATAATGTGTACTCCCATTTAGATATGTACACAAGCGATGTATCAAGATTCAAATACCGAGTCAATCAACCAAGAATGTACAGAACTAACAGACATATAAACACTTATAGAGTATATGGATCAATAATATCAACTAACATACATAAGCCAGACCGCTGTATTTTTTTGGCTACAACAACATCCTTTTTTCAGCCAGCATCTTGGCCCTTTCCGATGCGTGCCACTTATGGTCCATCTATACTACTACTATTGATGAATGCACATTCATCCCGATTGGCATATTTGTAGGTCTGGCACAACAATCCAAATGAAATGTCTCCGAGTCTTATCAATTAATACAGACTTGTGCTCAAATAAAATTACAAACCAAAAAACAAAAAAACAATTATTACATGATCTCTAAAACAAATGGTTTGATTGATTACATGAATAGACAACACAAAGGTTATTCAACTATGGAGAGAACATTTCACTATGATTTACTAAGTAGGAATTTAATTTGCTTTTTTCCTTCAGGACCTTAACAATCTGGTCAGTCTCAGCTTGCTTCGTTTTGAAATCCACCAAATATTTAATGGTTGTCTTGAGTACTGCTTGTGATTGTGTTGTTTGCTTCCTCAACATGTCAACTTCATCTCTAAGTGCAGAAGCAGAATCTCTTTCTACCACTAGTTTAGCCTCTAGAGCATCAGCAGTTGGCAATTCATAATGCACGATTGGGCCGGTGCCACTGCTGTGGGATGATGCAACATCCATGGGGACCTTGCTCTCTGATCTTGGGCTAACCTGTTTTGCCATTAAAGTTCCGATTGGATTCAGAAAAGTTGAAGTTAGCAAAACATCTCAACTGGGAGTTATAACAGCAAACCAGTTAAACAAACAAGGAATTAAAGAGTTTCAATTGGATGCTGAAAAGTAGTTATTAACATCATTGTAACCCGCTGTTGCAGCAGCAAAGCAGTTAAACAAACAAGTAGATATTTAAGTTCAGGAAAACAGGTAATTTTCTAAAACAATTATTACCTGATCTCTAAAACAAATGGTTTGATTGATTACATGAACATACAACACAAAGGTTATTCAACTATGGAAAGAACATTTCACTATGATTTACCAAGTAGGAATTTAATTTCCTTTTTTCCTTCAGGACCTTAACAATCTGATCAGTCTCATCTTGCTTCGTTTTGAAATCCACCAAATATTTAATGGTTGTCTTGAGTACCGCTTGTGATTGTGTTGTTTGCTTCCTCAACATGTCAACTTCATCTCTAAGTGCAGAAGTAGAATCTCTTTCTACCACTAGTTTAGCCTCTAGAGCATCAGCAGTTGGCAATTCATAATGCACGATTGGGCCGGTGCCACTGTTGTGGGATGATGCAACGTCCATGGGGACCTTGCTCTTTGATCTTGGGCTAATCTGTTTTGCCATTAAAGTTCCGATTGGATTCAGAAAAGTTGAAGTTAGCAAAACATCTCAACTGGGAGTTATAACAACAAACTAATTAAACAAACAAGGAATTAAAGAGTTTCAATTGGATGCTGAAAAGTAGTTATTAACATCATTGTAACCCACTGTTGCGGCAGCAAAGTAGTTAAACAAACAAGTAGATATTTAAGTTAAGGCAAACAGGTAATTCTTAACAGTAAGTATCAAACACATAGATAGGCGCAGTCTACAATATGATTAATAGGTTGTGCCATTATGTAATCAGTAGCAAACTAAATTAAGCCAAGCAACATAATTGAACAATTTTGCAATAAGTGGCTAACTAATATTCCGAGAAGCAGGTAACTGAACTTACGCTAGTTCTTTGTACAGGCACACTACAACTTCTTTTTCGCTTACAAGGTTGTATGAAGTAGTCCATGGCATCAATTTCTTGGATATGCAGTCCCAATAATTCTTTCTTCCCACACTGCATGGTTAAGTCGAATGGTTAATCTGGTAAGATGGTGCGTCCTTGATATGTTATATGAGGACGGTAGTCAGACTAGTTGTAGCCAAACACATCACACTGGCTTTTACTGTATATTTCATGCGATTACTTTTGGCATATCAAGATCTAAGCAATCTACAATAGGATGAAAAGACTGTCATCCTTCACATTATTGGCGAACTCAGTTCATAGAAACAAGCAATTCAACCATTCCGTGGGTAAATCAAAAGCGCCACTGGAATATTTTTCACTATCCAATCATACACGCGAAAAGGGGCGACGCCACCATAGGGGCTGGTATGGGCGGCCGCCTCAGGTGGCTGGAAAGTGTGCACCTAGTTTGATCATCCAGGTTGGCCCACGCTAGTTTTGTTCGTCCCAACACACGAGCAGGCAATGTAAAAATGAAGAAAAATGTTTCAATTTGGATGGGCCAATAACATAAGTGCAAGGCAGGCCCTATTGTCGGCGTTCTGGGAACGGGGTCCCCAGACTTGCCTGCCTGCGGCCTGCGGCGTGGCTCAAAAGGGGGCCCAGCACGGCCCATCTTCACCAACACAAACCCAAGACCCTCACAAGGGGCCAAGCATCGCGGGGCGGTCGACGCGGAGCTTCCTCAGGCACGGCCTCATCAGGCTGGCTCACGAGGAGGCGGAGAGATCAAGGCGGGGTACCTCACGAGGTGCCCGTGACGCAAGCCATGACGACCAAAGGCGCCAGGCGGGTGCCAGCCCGCGCAGCGTCCTCCTTTCTTCTTTGGTGCAAAGGGAGCAAGCGCAGCCGCGGAGTACCGAGGCATCAGGCAAAGGTTGCCATTTCAGTGCAACAAGACCAAGACCAGGAGGACTGCAAGGCGGAGGTCATTGTGGAGCCCAAGACGGCGTCACCACCAGAGCTTTGTGCAGGCGAAGACTACTTTTGTCAGGATAGCTGGTGCTAGCTGTCCCCCTTCAAATTAGCCCGCCATTGTTGGCTCCCTTCCCGCTCAATATTTGGGAAGAGGACCAGCGCCTCTATAAATAGGACCAACCACCCATAGAACAAGAGGGGACGAGGGGAGAGGAAAAAGACGAGAGGAAAGAAAGGAGAGAGAGAGAAGGGTGACTGAACTCCTCCCAGCAGTTTATCGCCCCAGCCAAGAGCATACCCTCGCAAGGATGTTCTTCCTTGTATTGTTCATCATCATCAGCCCAAGAGGCAATTGTAGGATCAAAAGTATGTCTAGAGGGGGGGTGATTAGACTGCTTGACCAAATAAAAACTTAACCTTTTCCCAATTTTAGTTCTTGGCAGATTTTAGCTATTGTAGGACAAGTCAAGCAATCATCACACAATTCAAGCAAGCATGCAAAGAGTATATTGGCAGCGGAAAGTAAAGCATGCAACTTGCAAGAATGTAAAGGGAAGGGTTTGGAGAATTCGAACGCAATTGGAGACACGGATGTTTTTCCCGTGGTTCGGATAGGTGGTGCTATCCTACATCCACGTTGATGGAGACTTCAACCCACGAAGGGTAATGGTTGCGTGAGTCCACGGAGGTGTAACACCCTCGATGCGACTATAGCTCCCACGTGTCGAGGCACGACTTAGAGACATAATCGCATTGAAGGCATATGTCGCAAGTTAGGCAATCTTCACAAACATCCCATGTAATGTAATAATAAAAGGGAAGAACATAGTTGGCTTACACTCACCACGTCAATCAAGAACATAAATAACATTACATCATCCAAAACACTCATGACCCGACTACGGCGCCAAAATAGAAGAAAACCCAACATGCGACAACGGTCCCAATCACCCCCAACTGGGCACCACTACTGATCATCGGGAAAGGAAACATAGTAATGCTGAGAGTCCTCGTCGAACTCCCACTTGAGCTCGTACTCGTCACCTGGAGCGGAATCACCTGGACCTGCATCTGGAGTTATAGTAATCTGTGAGTCACAGGGACTCAGCAATCTCGCACCCTCACGATCAAGACTGTTTAAGCTTATAGGTGTGGCAAGGTAAAATATGGGTGGAGCTGCAGCAAGCGACTAGCAAGTATGGTGGCTAACTTATTCGCAAAAGAGAGCGAGAAGAGGAAGCAAAGCACGAGCGAGAAGCTAGAGGGCAACCTACGCAAACATTACTCCAACACCGTGTCCACTTCCCGAACTCCGCCGAGAAGAGGCCATCATGGTAACACACTCAGTTGATTTATTTTAATTAATTAAGGTTCAAGTTATCTCCAACCGGACATTAACAAATTCCCATCTGCCCATAACCGCGGGCACGACTTTCGAAAGTTCAAACCCTGCAGGGGAGTCCCAACTTAGCCCATGACAAGCTCTCATGGGCAACGAAGGAATAGACCTCCTCCCAAGACGTTCCGATCAGACTCGGTATCTCGGTAACTCAAGACACTTCGACAGGTTAAAACAAGACCAGCAACACCGCCCGAATGTGCCGACAAATCCCGATAGGAGCTGCACATATCTCTTTCTCAGGGCACACTCAGATGAACACTACGTACAACTAAAACCAACCCTCAAGTTGCCCCGAGGTGGCGCTGCAAGTGGCTCTATTTGGACCAACACTCAGAGGAGCACTGGCCCGGGGGGGTTTAAAATAAGATGACCCTTGAGTCTACAGAACCCAAGGGAAAGAAAAGGGGCTAGGTGGCGAATGGTAAAACCAATGTTGGGCATTGCTGGAAAAGCTTTAATCAAGGTGAAATATCAGGGTGTTCCCATTATAACCCAACCACGTGAGGAACGCAAAATCCGGGAACATAACACCGATATGACGGAAACTAGGGCGGCAAGAGTGGAACAAAACACTAGGCGAGAGGCCGAGCCTTCCACCCTTCACCAAGTATATAGATGCATTAAGATAACATAGCAATATAATGATATCCCAACAAGTAAGTAAATGTTCCAACAAGGAACGGCCTCCAATCTTCACCTGCAACTAGCAATGCTATAAGAGGGGCTGAGCAAAGTGGTAACATAGCCAATCAACGGTTTGCTAGTACAAGGTGGGTTAGAGGTTTGACATGGCAATTTGGGAGGCTGACAAGAAAAAGGTAGGCATCGTAGCATTGGCATAGCAAAAGAGCGAGCAAACTAGCATAGCAAAGATAGTAGTGATTTCGAGGGTATGATCATCTTGCCTGCACAGTTGTCAGAGTTGACTGGATCCTCGCAAGCAAACTCAACAGGCTCCTCGTTAGCGAACTCATCTCCCGGCTCCACCCAAACAAGACAAACAAGCAACAAGGATACAATCAACCACGTGCCAACTCAAGCGATATGAAGCAATGATGACATGCTATGCGGGATGCGATACGGGATGCAAAATGCAAGATATGACATGAAATGCATGAACCTGGCCTCAACTTGGAATTCCAAGGGAGCCACTGGAAAGATGAGATGAAATCGCTTGAAAACGATATAAAGAACGCCGGAATCGGAGTTACGGTTTGGAAATGGCAAGCGTTTCAAAAATGACACCGGTCTGCGGTTTACAGCAAGTAGGCATCTAAATGCAATGAAATGAACATGCTACAGCCACCAAACATGACAACAAAATACATGGAAGGGATGCACACAAGATGCTTAACAAAAGACTAGCACTGAGCCACGGCCAATTCATCCATTATGAGGTTCAAACAAGCATGGCAAAAACGCAAATGCAAAATAGATTTCAGACTTAGTGAAATTAACACTTGTCTGAAATTTCAGATCACGAAGCCCTCTTCGGAGCAGCAAAACAACATGATACATGACCTGATTATGACAAAGAAGAACATGGCATGTAGCTACTAAACAAGCTTAACAAAAGTCCCAAAGTGACCTGGGGCCAAAAGGGTTCACAAAATATACTAACGGGCACACGAACATAGCAAAAACATAATCAGTTTTCAGACTTGGTGAAAACTGAGACATGCTGAAATATAGCTCACGAAGGCATGTAAACGAGCTCGATGCACTCACCACGGTGCAAGTCATGGCAAGGCAAGCATACTTCCATTAATAAGGCACAAAATTCTAGCTAGACATGGCAAGAACAATGGCATAGCATGCACGGATCAACTACAATAACATCGGCAAAATCGCAAACGAGTTGATGATCTGCCCAGATTCACAACGAAGCAAAAGTAGAGCTCGATTGACTCAAGCTATGGTGCTTCATAATTGCAAACAAAGACACGGATGGATAGAGCATAACAAGATTAACAAAACTCCTTTACTGATCATCCTCAAAAGAGGCACGGATCACTAGGAAACAAGTCGAACATATGGCATCATGAACTAAATAATCCCAGACTTAGTGAAAACTACCAAGTCCCTGAAAACAGATTTACCGGGTGCCTCACTTTGCAAGCTTGCACAAGTCACCACACACATCCTAAAAATGCATGGGTTGCACATCTGGAAAGAAGACAAAATCCTTAACAAAACATATGAAGGACTCACAGGCATAGCATGCACACAATAATCATGGCAGAAATGACAAAAGTCTAAGATGAACTAGTAGATCTAACAATTAACTCACGAAGCCTCCTTCTAACAGCATTTTGGGCATCAAGATGAACTCAAATGAAAATCATGCAATGAAATGAAATGATGTACTCATCAAGACGAACATTTTGATATACTATATGTCCAAAACGGAGCTGCGGATGCGGAGATATGCCCAGTCAAAGTAGGCATAAAAAATTAGAGGGAGAGGGGCAAAGTCAACCGGCTAGGGTTTTTTTTTTGGATCTAGATCCAGATCACTGTTCACGCCGGGGCACGGACTTCGAGGACGGCCGGCGCCGGAGTTGTCGCGGATGGCCGGGGTAGGAGAGGAGGAAGCCGAGGTGGCCGGACGGTGGCGAGGCCGGGCGGACGCCAGCGAGGTCGCGGTGGTGGCGGTGGCCCGAGGCGGGGCCGACGACGAGCTTGGCGGCGGGGACGACCAGCATGCGGCA
>NC_057794.1:433098766-433187222 GCF_018294505.1 Triticum aestivum
GGGCCCGGCGGCGGCTGGCTGGTGGCGGCGCCACGTGGCGCGACCCGGTTGGACAAAGGCGGCGGCGGACGCTGCCCGGCCGGGGGCGGACGTGTCCGTCGGTGGCGGGGATCTGTTTTTTTTAGCTAGGGTTTCGTGGGGAAGAGAGATCCGAAACGAAGGGGTTCTATTTATAGGCATAAGTGGAGCTAGGAGAGTCCAAATGAGGTGCGGTTTTCGGCCACGCGATCGTGATCGAACGCTCTAGGACATGGAGCAGAGTTTGGTGGGTTTTGGGCCAAATTGGAGGGGTGTTGGGCTGCAACACACACGAGGCCTTTTCGGTCCCTCGGCTAACCGTTGGAGTATCAAACGAAGTCCAAATGACATGAAACTTGACAGGTTGTCTACCGGTAGTAAACAAAGGCCGCTTGGCAAGTCTCGGTCCAATTCGGAAATGTTTAATCCCCACACACGAAAGAAAGGTAGAAATGACCACCGGAGGAGAACGAAGCGCCGGAATGCAAAACGGGCAACGGGGAAAATGCTCGAATTCATAAGACGAAAATGCTCGAGTTTTGTAATAAGCTAACCAGAGAGTTGGTCGGGCAAACTCGGTGGGACCGATTTGCTCTTTCGGTGAGACCGAAAAGTTACAAAAGGGAAACAAAGAGTTTACATTGCAATCTCGGTGGAACTGATTCGCTCTTTCGGTGAGACCAAAAAGTTACGAAAGGGAAACAGAGAGTTTGCAATCCCATCTTGGTGAGACCGAGATCCCTATCGGTAGAACCGAATTGCTAGGGTTTAGCAGTGGCTTATGACAAGTGAAACTCGGTGGCACCAGAAGGACCGAGTTTGGCTTAGGGTTTAGGTCATATGTGGATATGGGAAAGTAGTTGAGGGTTTTGGAGCATATCACTAAGCACATGAAGCAAGAGGCTCATTAAGCAACACCTCATCCCTCCTTGATAGTATTGGCTTTTCCTAAAGACTCAATGTGATCTTGGATCACTAAAATATAAAATGAAGAGTCTTCAGCTTTTGAGCTTGAGCCAATCCTTTGTCCTTAGCATTTTGAGGGTTCCACTTTCACATCCATGCCATGCCAATCATTGAGCTTTCCTGAAATAGTCATCTTGGAATAGCATTAGCTCAATGAGCTATATGTTGTTATGAATTACCAAAACCACCTAGGGATAGTTGCACTTTCAATCTCCCCCTTTTTGGTAATTGATGACAACATATAGATCAAAGCTTCGACAAATGATAATAAGCATGAAATATATCGTCACTTTGAGAAGTATGTGACAAGTAAGAGCTCCCCCTAAATTTGTGCTATTTAAAATTTGCTTTGGACTGCAAATGCACAAAGAGTTAGAGTCATGGGTTACTCTTCCATGTCACATACATCTTGGTGGAGCGCTTAAAATGATAAGAATGAAATACATGCACTCATCACCAAGAATAGTGAATGATCACATAAGATAGATAAGATGATAATATTAAGCAAACATTAAGTGTAGCTTATGATCAAACACATGATCATCAATGTCTCACGAGTAATGACATAGTATCTCACACAAAAGCAAACAAAGTTCGAAGAACCACCAAATAAAACAAGAGAGAATAAAAGCAACACTCTCTCTTGAAGCCTATGATCTATACATTTTCTCCCCCTTTGGCAACAAGTTACCAAAAAGTTCCTAGAAAATGCATAGTGCTAAGTCGACACTCAGGCTTGATCTTCAGGTGGTGGTGGAGTCTGGAGCACTCCAAGGATGAAGCCTTCTGTAGACATGGTCGGAGTCGAGGCTGAAATGGACGCTGGAGCTGGTGGAACTGAGGCTGTAGCTGGTGCAGACGTGGTGGCTCTGGGGTCAGCAACTGGCACTGCAGACGACCTCGGACCTCGTGGCGCTCCGGCAAAGGCATTAGTTGTAGTCTTGCATCTCCTCTCCTGCATGTCATCCTGGAGCTGCTCCACTGCAGTCTGAATCTCTGTCACTCTGACATCCAAGTCATAGAACTTTTGTTCCATGATCCTCTCTAAGCTTGTCTAGTTCTGAGTTACGGTGGCTAGTCCTTGCTCAATCCGCAGGGTGGATGCAATCAAGTAACCAAGCTGCTCTTGTTTCGTTTTCAGGAAATATTCAGATGCCTCCTCTTGAGTAGGCATCTTGGCAGCTTTCTCCTTCCTCGCCTTCTCCTTCTTGGCTTGTGCTTGGGGAGATGATGGCTCATTCTTAGTCACGGCCACTTGATTATCTTCAAAGTCTGGACGAATGGGCAGGTGTTCCTTGTCCAATAAGTATATGCCCGTGCCCATCTTAGAGTTGATGAGCTCCTGAATCTGTGGGGCATATCCATAGCTCCTCTTCTGGTCTACTACTGTCCTCTTGATTGTTTCAATCATAAGGCTCATGACTTTGAATTTCTGTGGCACGTCAAAGATATGAAGCAAGTTGATCGTGTGGCCCCTGATCATCTTGTGATCTCCAGACTTGGGAAATAGGGTGTGCCTAAGAATCCAGTTGATGGTTGGCAGCCCTGACAGAAGATAGTGTACTGAGCCAAACTTGAACGTATCAAGTGCTTCATTTGGAATCTCCTTGTACATGTTTGACATTGAGTTGTGGTCCATCTTCTTCTTGGCATAAATGTCCAAGTCATCGTCATGCTCTTCTGGGGCATTAATCAGCTAAGCCCATTCAGCAACTGTAGACTGGTACCTCGTACCCTTTGACATCCATACAATCCTGCCATCTGGATAGAAATGGGCTGTGGAGTAGAACTGCATGATGAGTTCCTCGTTCCACTTTGTGAGCTTCTGCCCAACAAAGTCCTCTACTCCACATGCCTTGAAGCTGTCCTGCACTCCAGGGTAGTACTCTTCGTTGTCCTTGATGTATTGCCAATCAACCCATCTCATATCACAGACAATTGGCTTCTTGTCTAGCAGCACTGTCTCATAAAAGTCTTGCTGCTCCTTGGTGTGAAACCTGTAGTCAGCTGCAGTCCTTCTCCTTCAAGCATACGGGTCTGCTTCTCTCCACTTCCAGAGCCCTGAATCTCTCCTGAGTTTCATATCCTCAGCCACAGGATGAGCATCGTTGTGGTCTGGGATTTTGGGCTTGAGCTTTCTAAGAACATTCTCTTCTTCTTCTTCTGCACCTTCAGGCACTGGGGCCTTGTTCTTCTCAGTAGCTGGGATGCTTATTGTGTTCCTCTTTGGCTTTGGCTTTGGAGCTGGCTTGGCCTTGGAAGCAGCTGCCCCTGTTCTTATGGCATCACCCATCAGCTTCGGTGCCTTAGGTGCTGGTGCAGCTACCTCTTCTTCTTCCTCCTCATCTTCCATGATGGAAGCCTTGCCAAGCACTCTGGCTACAGTTTTCTTCACCCTTTCATTCCTCTTCTTGCCTTCAGCAGCAACTGGCTCAATGGGAGTGGGCTTCTCAGTTGAAGCTCTGGCCTTTGACATAGGCTGCCTGCCTGCTGGCCTTTTGATCTTCATCCCTGGTTTTAAGCCCTGTGCTGGCTCAACTCTCTTTGAAGTTGCTTCCTCTTCTGCCACATAATCCTCATCTTCTGAGTCTGAGGTTCTCTTCTTTCTCTGTCTTGTGGCAGCTTTAGGCAGATTGCTAGGGGTGCTCCTGCTGCCATCATCTGAGGAACTTGAAGGACTAGTGCCCTCACTCATCTGCACTTGCTGCTCTGACAAGTTCTGGCTACCACTTTGGTCTGACATGATGCAAACTCTGACTGCTGACCCTGTGAATAGGTTATAGATGAGATAGAGTGGATAAGCATCACAAAATGTAGAGATTTTTGCAAAAGAATAATTCAAAAACTTAGTTTTAGTTTCCCACTGAAAGCATCTCGGATCTACCGATTTCTAAACTCGGTGATACCGAAACAGTTTTGGCACCTAAACTAGTGAACTCGGTCAGACCGAGTCACAGTTCGGTGGCACCGAGACTGCTAGGGTTTCACAGAGTTCCAAAATCGGTCACACCGATAAGTAATTCTCGGTCAGACCGAGTCTCACTTGTGCAATGGCATAAGCCAAATCGGTGGGACCGAGTTTTTCAACTCGGTGGGTCCGAGATGGTTTCGGCGGAAACCTAACCGTAAAATTTTCGAATTAAACCTAATCTACGAGTTCATTGACTGGATAGAAGTTTAACAAACATGGCAAGAATCATGATGATCACAATGTGCTAAGAATCGGACTGGGGAATAGCACAAAGATCGAGTCCATACCCTAGTTCGGCGGAGACTCTCTACGGCGGCAATGGCGGGGTTGAATTTCCGTTGACGGCGACGGAGACCAGCGACTGGAGGCGGCTGGCGGCGAGGAGACGATCCGGAGACCAAGTTGGCAGAGCAGGCTATCGCGCGGGCAAAGGGGTTCGCAGAAATTTCCAATTTTTTGCCCGTGACTGTATATAGCCCGACCCTATTGGTGTGACTGAGTGGAACAACACGGTGGCACCGAGATGCAAAACTGTATACAGTTGTTGCAACTCGGTGTGACCGAATGGCTCAAATCGGTTGCACCGAGATAGAAAACCTAGATCAACTTAATGATCTCGGTATGACCAAAAGTAGGGTATCGGTCAGACCGAGAATCATAAAGAGGTTTTGGAAGTTTAAGTCTACGACGAATCGGGGACTCCGAGCGCTCCTCGCACAGAGTGGTTCGAATCTGACTTGATCAAATTTTGTGATGCAGCATGAATAGAGTTTGAGACGAGAAAAGTATAGATAGCTAGAGGAGGTTCTTAGGCATTCTTGTCCATCCACTTGGCAAAAGGAAATAAAATCAAACAATCAAAACAACAAGTGGATGTCCTCGAATGAGTAAAATATGGAACCAGCATGCTCACACAATAAGATGGCAAATGAAATATGTGACAAGGCATGCACAACCAATTCTAGCATCTATCAAGCAATTTGCGATGACAAGGTCATCTATATATGAGTATATTGACTTAGGAGTCAAGTGAGAACACTTGATAATAGGTCATACTCATCGTTTAAGCTCAAGTGGGGTTACCACTTTTACATAAAGCATTGTTGTGTTCACATCTTTAGAGTTGCTTTAGCTCAAGTCTTAGAGTAAAGCTCCCCCTAGATGTGATATCCCCCCTTAGAGGGATGAACTAACCTCGGGTTTTGTTGATGATGACTTCATGTAGATGTTGAAGATGTGGATGCTCAATGTTGATGTAGATCACTTGGAGCTATCCATTTGAGTGAATTGCACTTTCAATACCTACATGGGTTAGTCCCACAAGGAACAAACAAGGATATCCATAGACATAGAGTGATGCACACACAAGATGATGTCCATGAAAACTTTTAGGTTACCTTGTCCCTTGTCTTACCAACAAGAGGGTTTGTGACTCCTTGAACTAGTGCAAGATGTGAAGTTGATTGCACTTGTTCTTGCCAAAATGATAAGAGTGAAGTATGTTGGCAGAGTCACCCTCAAGAACTCTCTAGTTCTTCTTCTTTTGGATCCACACCATCTTGATGGGAATACTTGGAGTTGTAGTTCTACTTGATGAAGTGGAACTTGAAGTAGTCTTGGGAATCCACTTGACTAAGGTCTTAGGAGCTTCTTCAAATGCATCAATTTCCTCTTGAAGCTTGTCCTTGCCTTTTTGCTTGTAGTCTTGTGGTGGAAGATCATCTTGAGCTTGTGTCCCCTTGAAAGAAGTATCATACTTCTCTTGTTAAGGAACAAACTTTGTCTTGGGGTATTGATCTTCTTCCCACTCAACTCCATTGGCATTGAACTTTCGTTCAAAACCAACACCTTGATTCTTCCGGTGCATCCTTGCTTGCGCACAATTTCCTCGAATTGCTTACTCCCGGCAAGGCTTTTGTACACTCCTTTCTCTATAATTCCCTTCAATAAGCTATTTTCTTGCTCAAGTGTAACTTGGCTAAGAGAATCATTAGTGGAATCAAGAGAACTACTAGAAGCAACAATATTGGATTTAGCATGATCATTGTTACTGCTAGAGGAAGAATCTTTCTTGTTCTTGTTACTGGACTTGACTTGAGGCATGTAAGTGGATAAGAGTAAACGCTTGGCAATGTAAGAAGAACTTTTCTTGCGGAGATCATCATTGATTGCTTTTAAGAACTCATGCTCTTGCTCAAGATTGAGCTTTTCAAAGCATAATTTCTCATGAGCTCTTAAAAGTTCTCGATGATCTTCGAAGATAGTTTCATGAGCTAACTTAAGAGTGTTTAGTTCTTTAGTTAGAGCCTCAATCTTCTCCTTATCATTGTCATTCATTTTATCTTGATTAGCATGATTAATTGATGTTTCATCATAGTATTCATCACTAGAGTTGTCAACAAGCAAATCATCACCTAACAAGTCATCTTCATCACTATTGAAATCAACATACTCGGGGTGTGTTACCTTAGGACCTTTGGCCATGAAGCATCTTCCAATTCCTTCATTTGGTGAGTCAAATATGTCGTAGGAGTTGGTTGACACAAGTGCTAGACTGGCAACACCTTCATCTTGAGTATCTTCGGAGTCGGAGTGATAACTTCTCTCGGAGTGGCTGTCGGAGTCGGAGCCGGATACCCATTCACCAACATGAGCTTGATATCTTTGTTTTGTGTAGCTCCTTGATGATTTTTCCTTCCTTTCCGAATCCTTGCTTCTCCGTGAGTATCTTCGTTCATAACGATCATCTCTACTCCTTCTCTCTCTTGGTGGTGATTCTTTGCTTCTTCTTTTTGGAGAATCTTCTCTTCTCTTGTAGGGAGCCGTACACTCATTGGAATAGTGTCCGGGTCTTCCACAACTATAGCAGTTTCGCTCTCGACTAGAAGATCTTTTGTCATTGTAGAACCTTGACTTGAAGCTTCTATCTTTGCTTCTACTCTTGTAGAACTTGTTGAAGTTCTTCACCATTAAGCTCAATTCTTCATTGAAGTTTTGTTTCTCACTTGATGATGTAGGGGCTTCACATGAGGCTTTGTAGGCACCAGTTGATTTGTTGTGAAGTTCCTCTTTATCCTTAAGTGACATCTCATGAGCAACAATTCTTCCAATCACCTCCGTTGGCTTGAGATCTTTGTAATTGGGCATCATTTGGATCAATAAGCACAAGGTATCATATTTTCCGTCCAAGGCTCTTAGAATCTTCTTGATGATGAATCTATCGGTCATCTCTTCACTTCCTAAGCCGGCAATCTCATTTGTGATGAGAGCAAGCCTAGAGTACATTTCAGCGACACCTTCACCATCCTTCATTTTGAACTTGTCAAGTCGACTTTGAAGCACATCCAACTTGGATTCCTTGACGGAGTCGGTACCTTCGTGCATATCAATCAAAGTGTCCCAAATTTCCTTTGCATTCTCAAGACGGCTGATTTTGTTGAATTCTTCGGGGCACAATCCGTTGAAGAGAATATCACAAGCTTGAGCATTGTATTGCAACATCTTCAACTCATCCGCGGTAGCTTCATGGTTTGGTTCTTTCCCATCAAAGAAGTCACCTTGCAAACCAACACACACAATAGCCCAAACGGCGGGGTTATGTCCAAGCATATGCATTTTCATTTTATGCTTCCAACTAGCAAAATTAGTACCATCAAAGTAAGGACCTCTACGGT
The DNA here is from genome assembly GCF_018294505.1 of Triticum aestivum. Lineage (NCBI taxonomy): Eukaryota > Viridiplantae > Streptophyta > Magnoliopsida > Poales > Poaceae > Triticum > Triticum aestivum. The sequence continues at coordinate 433,106,396 of NC_057794.1, forward strand.
GATAATTTCCCTCGCTAGATGCCATACTCTCCTAGGTTGTGAAACCAAGGCTATGACCACCAAAAGCTATGGAGATCAAAGCAAATGGTGACCAAAGCTCTGATACCACTTGTAGGATCGAAAGTATGTCTAGAGGGGGGGTGATTAGACTACTTGACCAAATAAAAACTTAACCTTTTCCCAATTTTAGTTCTTGGCAGATTTTAGCTATTGTAGGACAAGTCAAGCAATCATCACACAATTCAAGCAAGCATGCAAAGAGTATATTGGCAGCGGAAAGTAAAGCATGCAACTTGCAAGAATGTAAATGGAAGGGTTTGGAGAATTCAAACGCAATTGGAGACACGGATGTTTTTCCCGTGGTTCGGATAGGTGGTGCTATCCTACATCCACGTTGATGGAGACTTCAACCCACGAAGGGTAACGGTTGCGCGAGTCCATGGAGGGCTCCACCCACGAAGGGTAATGGTTGCGCGAGTCCACGGAGGGCTCCACCCACGAAGGGTCCACGAAGAAGCAACCACCTACGAAGGGTCCACGAAGAAGCAACCTTGTCTATCCCACCATGGCCATCGCCCACGAAGGACTTGCCTCACTAGCGGTTGATCTTCACGAAGTAGGCGATCTCCTTGCCCTTACAAACTCCTTAGTTCAACTCCACAATCTTGTCGGAGGCTCCCAAGTGACACCTAGCCAATCTAGGAGACACCACTCTCCAAGAAGTAACAAATGGTGTGTTGATGATGAACTCCTTGCTCTTGTGCTTCAAATGATAGTCTCCCCAACACTCAACTCTCTCTCATAGGATTTGGATTTTGTGGAAAGAAGATTTGAGTGGAAAGCAACTTGGGGAAGGCTAGAGATCAAGATTCATATGGTAGGAATGGAATATCTTGGTCTCAACACATGAGTAGGTGGTTCTCTCTCAGAACATATGAGTTGGAATTATGTATGTGTTCTGATGGCTCTCTCCACGAATGAAGAGGAGGTGGAGGGGTATATATAGCCTCCACACAAAATCCAACCATTACATACAGTTTTCCAATCTCGGTGGGACCAAATCAACAAACTCGGTCGGACCGAAAAGGTAAACCTAGTGACCGTTAGAGATTTTCGGTGGGACTGACATGCAACTCGGTAGGACCGATATGGTTAGGGTTTGGGCATAACGTAATCTCGGTGAGACCGATTACACAAACTCGGTGAGACCGAGTTTGGTAATAAGCTAACCAGAGAGTTGGTCAGGCAAACTCGGTGGGACCGATTTGCTCTTTCGGTGAGACCGAAAAGTTACAAAAGGGAAACAAAGAGTTTACATTGCAATCTCGGTGGGACCGATTCGCTCTTTCGGTGAGACCGAAAAGTTACGAAAGGGAAACAGAGAGTTTGCAATCCCATCTCGGTGAGACCGAGATCCCTATCTGTAGAACCGAATTGCTAGGGTTTGGCAGTGGCTTATGACAAGTGAAACTCGGTGGCGCCGGATAGAAAGAATCGGTAGGACCGAGTTTGGCTTAGGGTTTAGGTCATATGTGGATATGGGAAAGTAGTTGAGGGTTTTGGAGCATATCACTAAGCACATGAAGCAAGAGGCTCATTAAGCAACACCTCATCCCTCCTTGATAGTATTGGCTTTTCCTAAAGACTCAATGTGATCTTGGATCACTAAAATATAAAATGAAGCGTCTTGAGCTTTTGAGCTTGAGCCAATCCTTTGTCCTTAGCATTTTGAGGGTTCCACTTTCACATCCATGCCATGCCAATCATTGAGCTTTCCTGAAATAGTCATCTTGGAATAGCATTAGCTCAATGAGCTATATGTTGTTATGAATTACCAAAACCACCTAGGGATAGTTGCACTTTCAGCAATCCACCACGCCACACACTAGAGTAGGGTATTACACCACAACGGTGGCCCGAACCAGTATAAACCCTGTGTCATTCGTGTTGTTCTTTCCATTGCTTAGATCTTAGCGAGGCGGAGGGGTGCAGGTAGGTAGGAGGCGAAATCTCCACGCGCACCCCAGTGTTCGAACCTCAAGGGTCTGGCGGAACCCGAAATCTGACATTTGGCGCGCCAGGTAGGGGTGCGCCGGAATCCACCTTATACCCCTTCGTGCCCCGTCCCGTCGTCATCACCATGTCCAGCGACCAGGCGGGCAACCTAGATCCATGGGCGGCGTGGCCCGCCCGCACAGAGCCGCTCGCCTCGGGCGACCCCGTGCCCCAGGTAGCTCGCGGTCCGCAGGGCGCTACGGGCTGCGGGCGACGCAGACAGGCTTCAACAGCTCTCACACCGCGGCAGGCGCGATCGGCAGCAAGGGCCTCCAATCACGCCGCGACCACGGCACCGTACACCCGCCGGGAGCAGGCGAACTCGAGGGCCGCTCTCACGGTGGCCCGAGAGCTGCTGCAGTGCAGGCTGCTGGAGGGCGGTCATGACGTGCTGCTGGAGCGGGTGGTAGAGCTCCTGGGCTTCGCCGCCTTGGGGGCTCACCCCTTCTGCACCCAGCTCCCATCTCAAGCCCAGGGCGGCCCGCGCGGGGGCTCCGCGCACGCCCGCTGGCTCCAAGGCTACTCCAACACCAGCGAAGCTGTCAGCACCGAACCGGCGGCGGCGCTGCCCCCGCTCCCGGTCCATGAAGAAGAAGGACTCGACGCGACCCGCGGCCACAACCGCGCTGCCACCCCACGGTGGGTGCGTCAGGCAGGACCGCGTGGCACGCGAAGCACTACGGCGTGGCCTTCGGGATGACGGCGCCAGAGGAATACGTGCCCCTCATGATGGACCAAGGACACCCTCACGAGAGCGAACAAGGCTTGCTCCTCAGCCCAAGCTGGGGGGAGGAGGCACTAGAAGCTGAGCCTTTCCAGGAGCCTCGGGACGGTCCCACTGGCCACGCTGGAGGCAACGATTATCGGGTACCACTAATTCTTCAGGAGCAGGTATACCCTAACCATGGATCGCATGAGGTGTAGGTCGCCACAACGAGCAGCTGCCCCGCTCCCACAGTCTCCTACCCCTCGGGAGGAGGGCGCAGGGGGCTGCAGGAGAGGGACCGAGATCCGACATCACCACCGCGGCGTTCGGAGCAAGGTGTTCTCAGGAGGTAGGCCCTCTACTGGGGAGGTGCCTCAGGGCCTGCCCCTGGCGGAGGACCCGTGGTTGTCGGGGGAACCGCTAGCGACCGCTCTACCCCATCGGCGGCGTCCTAGTTTCCGATCGTCGTTGATGGCACTAGAGTGTGGCGCAAGGCAGGGCCCTCATCTGGCGATATGACGCAAGGCCAGTACCTGTGAAGAAGGCCCAGTGCCTGTGAAGCTCGCCGCCTCATGACACTCTCACGTAATAATGAGTGGGGCTGTACACGCCCCGGAGTCTCAGGGGTGCCGGCCTCAGGCCCTGGGGCTCCCTCCCACGCCCAGTGGCAGAACTTAGCTCCGCATTGGTGACAAGACGTCCAAGACTAGACTAGGTGCCGGACGCGTCCTTTTGTCTACTTTTGTTGCTTTTCCCCTTGGTTGTCGCTTTCCCCCGCTAGATTCAAGTTGGATTCTAATTTGAGATTTGCGTGTGTTCGGGGAAGGGGTGCTTAGTCTCGTTCGAGCAATTTCTCGCGTTTTGGTTACCACTTCGCCTCAGCTGCCTCCCCTCGTGAGACCCTCGCGAGCCGAGTCAGGCCTAGGTTGTGCGTAGCCCAGACTGCCGCCGCCGCGTCCTCTCAGGAGGGTGTTTTGCTGCAGGTCCTACGGATCCAATCAGGAAACACTCGGGACACCACAACCTCCCACAGGCTACCTCAGGGCCAGCACGGGACCAAGGTAAACTAGCCGACCAGCGCGTCGCTTAAGCCAACCACTTGGCGTGGGCGCATGTGCAATGTAGCGACTACTAATACGATGAACACAAGTTTTACATAAGGGGCTCCCCCTCCCAAATGCTCTCACCGCCATCGGGCCAAAACCTGAGTTCTATTCATGCAGGCAAGGAAGTAGGAACGATGCACAATCAGTCGGATAAATCCCCCAATGCATCCTCAAGAGCACCACCCGAGCCGTTGCTGGTGCCGCTGAACTCGCTATCGCTGTTCGCGTCGCCGCCAGCGGCGTTAGGGCCGTGCGCCGCACCGCTATCGTCGGCAGCCACGACCACGCCGTCATTGTCTGAAGCAAAGGCCCTGATAAGAGCATCCACATTGTCTTCCACCCAGTGCGCCAGGTCGCCTCGGACGGCCTGGGGGACTGGGGCGATGGCCGTGTCGAAATCAAAGTGGGGATCCATGTTCTGGAGATGGCTGAAGACGTGAGAAAAGGCACGCCCGAGCAGGGCGCGGCTCCTCTCCTCCACCAACCTGTCAGCCCTGACCGACCGCGCCTCCAGCTGTGTCACCACGTCAGTGAAGAACAGAAGATTGCCGGCATAGTTGACTGCATGCGGCTCGCCAACAGCCGCCTCGCAGATGTTGCCCAAGGCTGTGTTGGCTCTCTCCCGGAGCGTGGTGAGCATGGGGCCGTGCTCATGCTCCAGGATCCGCCGCTGACGTATCTCATCCGCATTCTGGCGCGCGACGGCCATAGCCTCCTCCACCCGCTGGCGAAGAAGGAGCACCTCGGCCTGGGAGGTGGTTAACTCACCTTGCGCCACCTCAAGGGCGGCCCAGAAAGCATCGGCCCGCCGTGTCGCCCCCTCCAGCTCGGCTCTCAAGGCAGCAGTCCTGCCTTCAGCCTTGGCCCAGATCAACCCCAGCTTCTCCTCGAACTCGTGCTCGAGGTTCAAATGCGCCATCACCACTCGACGCCCGACCTCCTCCAGGACACAGGCTTCCTGTGTAGTGACATCGTCCTCCGCCGGCGTCACCAAGCGCTCCCTCGTCTCCAGACGCTCGTACTCGCGGGTACGTTCGGTGGCTTCCAGCGTCAGCGTCTCCTCACGCTTCTGGAGCTCTGCTGAGTCGCCAGAGGCCACCTTCATCGACACGAGGGCTGCCTCGCGCAGCTCCACCTGCTCCTCCAGTGAGTGGCACCAGGCCAGGAGCTCCCGAGCCCGCTCCTCCACCGGCGTTCGCCGCCGGTCAGCTTCCCGGGCCTCCTCAGCGACCCAAGATCGAGCCTCCCGAGAGGGCACCAGCGATGCCTTGGCCTCCGCGTCGTCAAGATCGCGCTGACGGCGTGCAAGGGCGATGGCGCCCTCCAGCTCGTGCCTCTCTGCAGCCAGGCGCAGGCCCTCAGCCTCAAGGCGTGCGTCTTCATCAGCAAGCTCCTCACCAAGCAGGCTTACCGCGTCAGCCGCCCTTCGAAGGAATCCTTGGCAGAGAGCGCGATGCTCCCGAGTGAGCTCGAGCACGTCTTCCACGCCATCATCTGCCCCAAGCAAGCGCCGAGGGCCACAAATCAGCACCCCCCCTCCGGGTTGGGGGCTAGGGGCTGGCACCCTCGCGACGGTCGGGCACGCCGCGCCGGAAGCCCGGCCTGGGGCCAGCCCGTCCCCAGGTGAAGAGCGCAGGGAGCGCCTCAGCCAATCGCAGTCCACGACCAGGCGGGAGGCCCACGGCAGGCTGGCTATGCCACGAGAAGGCCCGCGGAAGAGGATCGCGAGGTGCGCAGGGCCACGATGCGCCTCGGGACGGTCCACCTCTTCGATCGCCCTCACCACAAGGGCTCTACTGCTCGGGGCGCTAGAGGGCGATGGAGGGGGCGAAGCCAAGGGGGACGGCACCTCAGCCGTCTCCGCAAGCTCGGCTGGAAGGGGCCTGCGGAGCAAGGGTCAGTAAAAGCAATAGAAGGATCGGGAGGTGGGAAAGGAGAAGGCTTACTCATTAGTGGCGAAGTACTTCCTACACTTCAGCAGGCGACAAGGGTAATTGTCGCCCAGGGCCTCCCTTCTCTTCCGGAGGGCCTCAAAGTCCATGCGGAAGCGGCCCAAGAGTTGGGCGCAGGGATCAACCTACGGTGAAGACGGAGTGTCAAGGCGATCTGCGTCAGGGGTGCCTGCCTGATGCACGCTGCCAATCGCCTCGCCAAGGGGAGTAGCCGGAGCCTCAGGGGCCTCAGTCGCAAGCGTTGAGGGCAGCTGCTCGTCACCCTCAGCCTCACCGGCACGGGCCCCGAGAGCCGCTCCCTCATGAGCATCGCCCGGCGCCGTCACCCCGCCGGGAGCCCCCTCGCCTCTGGCGCCTCATGCCTCCCTGCTCCGTCACCTTGGCCGACTGGAAGGGCGGACACCACCACTGGGTTCTCGCGAGGCCCCTGGAGGCCAGTGGGGCGCGACCCCCACTCATCAAAGATAGGCATCTGCTTCACAAAATCGCCCTTGCTCTGGCAGAGGTACAGCAAGGCCCCTCCCTGCTGGATGCCGCCAGGGTTGGGGTCCCCAGTCAGGGTCAAGAGCGTTGTCCTCAGCACTTCAGGAGTCAGGTCCTCTCCCCGGAGCCTCATACGATCATCGCGCCCGCTGAAGGCCCAGATCCAGCGGGAGTGGCGTTGGAGAGGAGCAACGCGGTGTAGCAGGAACTCCTTCACCACCTTGGGTGCTATCACGCCAAGCAACCTCAAGAACGCGAAGCGGTGCCAGATGAAGACGAGACGGAGGCTCTCAAGCGTCTCCTGGCCCCAGCCTGAATTGGGGAAGCAGGCGAAGTTGGCTTCTATAGCAGGGGGCTGGGCACCCCTGCGTCCACATACAGCCACCGCTCGCGGAACCCAGCCGCGGGTGGGGGGAGCTTGAAGTCAATCCCAGAGGCCGCAGTCTCAGACGCGGCAACGAAGCTCACGCACGCCCAGCATTGGGTGGGTCGACAAGGCGCAGCGAGAAGAAGTGGCGCAGCAAGGCAACCGAAGGAAGGATGCCCATCATAGCCTCGCAAACAAAGGCGAAGACCGAAAGGAGGGTGATGGATTCAGGACCCAGATGCATCATGTGGATCTGATAGTGGGAAAGCACGGCATTGAAGAAATCAGAAAAGGGACGAACCAGACCCGCCCACAGGGCATCGGCGAAATACGGGACCTCGGTGACTATCCTGTCGATGGAGGAGTGGGACGCGGGCCAGGCCATCGTCCTCCCGCATTCGTTGAAGATAGTGGCCAGAGCCGAGCTGACCTTGCCTAAGCCCTCGGCGGGGGCCGCCAACGGCGGCGGACGAGTCGGAGGCACGGGTTTCTTCCCTCTTCCCTTCTTCGTCGGAGCCATGGCAATGGAAAAGGGGGGGGGAGCTTCGAGATTGGGTCAAAACAGAAGCTGGAGTTCGAGCGGAGGAAGGACAGAGGGCACTCGAGCGACAGAAAGGGGAGCGGCTGTGTACAACTACGAGTCCGCCTAGCATGGCGCAAAATCAGGGAGGCGTGGGAAGCAGTACCGCCCACGTCCAATCAACCGCCACATGGCGCCCAAGGCCTCAGGCTGTTAGGGCCCGCGGCGCTTCGCACTCGCCCTTCCGCCTCCCTGCACGGCCAAGTGTGGGTGAGCCTTGGGCCCGGGGGCTACTGTCGGCGTTTTGGGAACGGGGGTCCCCAGACTTGCCTGCCTGCGGCCTGCGGCGTGGCTCAAAAGGGGGCCCAGCACGGCCCATCTTCACCAACACAGACCCAAGACGCTCGCGAGGGGCCAAGCCTCGTGGGGCGGTCGATGCGGAGCTTCCTTAGGCACGACCTCATCAGGCTGGCTCGCGAGGAGGCGGAGAGATCAAGGCGGGGTACCTCACGAGGTGCCCGTGGCGCAAGCCATGACGACCAAAGGCGCCAGGCGGGTGGCAGCCCGCGCAGTGTCCTCCTTTCCTCTTTGGTGCAAAGGGAGCAAGCGCAGCCGCGGAGTACCGAGGCATCAGGAAAAGGTTGCCATTTCGGTGCAACAAGACCAAGACCAGGAGGACTGCAAGACGGAGGTCATTGTGGAGCCCAAGACGGCGTCACCACCAGAGCTTTGTGCAGGCGAAGACTACTTTTGTCAGGATAGCTGGTACTAGTTGTCCCCCTTCAAATTAGCCCGCCATTGTTGGCTCCCTTCCCGCTCGATATTTGGGAAGAGGACCAGGGCCTCTATAAATAGGACCAACCACCCACAGAACAAGAGGGGACGAGGGGAGAGGAAAAAGACGTGAGGAAAGAAAGGAGAGAGAGAGAGAAGGGTGACTGAACTCCTCCCAGCAGTTCATCGCCCCAGCCAAGAGCATACCCTCGCGAGGCTGTTCTTCCTTGTATTGTTCGTCATCATCAGCCCAAGAGGCAATCCACCACGCCACACACTGGAGTAGGGTATTACACCACAACGGTGGCCCGAACCAGTATAAACCCTATGTCATTCGTGTTGTTCTTTCCATTGCTTAGATCTTAGCGAGGTAGAGGGGTGCAGGTAGGTAGGAGGCAAAATCTCCACGCGCACCCTAGTGTTCGAACCTCAAGGGTCTGCTGAAACCCGAAATCCTACACCTATAGCAGGCTCGCGGCCCAAACGAGCGCCTCCTATATTTATCGATAGCAGGAAAAATCCCAATTCATTCGCCCCAGCCTCTTGTCCGGTTCGCTCCTAACCTAGCCGCCGCTGGACAGACCGACACAGCACTTCCTCGCGCCCTCGTTGGAGGATGGTCACCGGGCTTCAAGTGAACGGAAGGACAAGAAGATGAAGATCCAACCCTGGGTGTAGCCTGCGTGGGAGGCAGCGGCAGCTGCACGGGCATGGCATCGAGCTTGCGCAAACGGACAGTCACAGCTTGCAAGAGTAGCATGCACAACAAGCAGGTACATCACATCCCTGATTATATCTAATTCAACTCTTCAATTTCTGGCCAATAGTTAAACCTGACGGTGTTGTAAAACTGCTTGTATGTAGGGAATCTATGAGAAAATGAAACCAATTTCTACTTATTTTATAACTCCCCCAATCAATACTAAACTGACTAAATCTGATGTATCTAATCAAGTGTCCGGTGCAAACATACAAGCTCATGTTGTTCTTGAGCCTGAAGTGTCTAATGAACAGACTGCTAATGAAGGATTTGATGCAAACATTTTACATGCTCCTGGTGATGAACATATAGTGTCTAATGAGGGATCTAATGCAAGCATTTTGCAAGCTCATTGAAGGATTTAGTGTCTAATGATGATCTACTATGTTGAGAGAGACAGAGATTTGCAGGCATTGATGACAAGCAAATTATAGTGCATTTTCATAGCTTGAGGAAGCGTCGAGGCCATCTACCAGAAAGTCCATGTATCATGACAACATAGCATAAATACTTTTCTAATCTGTTGTTTGAAACTATTGGCATACTTGTGTAGGATAGATATATTGATATGCAGTTTGCGCACTGGTTATGCGTGCAATTACACTTCGATATTTTTAGCCAGAGAACGAAAAATTCAAGCAGGTACAGACCATGTTTGTATTCCCTGTACACCATGTTGCATTTTGTGTTTTTTGGTGCTTGCATCATTTAGTGTTTATAATCTGAACTACTTTGGATCATTAGCTGGTTTTCAAAGTGCATGTAGCTTCACATTTCTGAAGTTATGTTGATTTCCGGAGTGCAAGTGCCTTCGTATTTTTTAAGTTAAATGTTCACCCCTCGTAACTTGAATTCGTGGATCAGCCACTGCACACAAATCATACACGAATGCCAGTACGAATTAAATGAAATGCAAGGACTTACGCTAGCTCGTTGTACAGGCTCACTGCAGCTCTGCTTGCGCTTGGGATGTTCCATGTACAAGTCCATGTTACCACTTGCTTGGATGTGCAGGCCTTGTGCTCCTTGCATCCCCCTCTGCATTTTGGACACGGCGAATGGTTGATCAAATAAGAGGAATCGACCTTGATGTTGTACCGGAGGACACACACTTACAAGGTTATACGGGTGTGCAGGATGTGTACCAGATCTCGTAGCGCCGTCAAGCTTCGCTAAAAAATGGATTTGCTTGTTTCAGATGATATCTCCAGAAGAAATAAGAGTTAAAGTCAGAGTTGCATAGGCGTGTAAGCTAAGAGAGCAGTGAAAGGATATCCAAACATCGTCGGAACAGTGCACAAGGGAGTTATGTGTGGATACCTAGTTCGGGCCGGCGTTTGGGCATGCTCGCCTAGCTAGAGTGCGGGTCACTTCAGAGCCGTTGAGGATGATGCGCCGGCTGGCCGCGCACGGATGTAGATCTTGAGTGGCAGCTGAGCGCTACGATGCGGTGGACGAGACCGTTGGTGAAGCCCCAATGGCCTCGAGGGGCGGAGGTGCAACGATGTGCTCTGTGAAGTAGCCCCGGTGAGCTAGGAGACGGCGTCGATGAAGCGCACCTGATGCGGTGGAACTCGGTGTCTGTGAGGCACGTCAGTTGCGGCGGTCGACGTTGTCGGTGGACCACCCGGTGCGGTGGACGAGGCCGTAGATGAGGTAGCTCCGGTGCGGTGGTGAAGCGCGACCGTCGTCTTCGTCGTTGTCGTCCGGCACAGAGGTGGGGAACTGTGGGGAAAGAGACGAGACGAGGGGCGATTCGAGGGTTGGCGGCGAATTAGGGATTTGAGCAAAATCTGGGCGCGGAAGGGGACGGTGGAGAAGAGAGATTTTGCAGGGATGGAATTGGGGCCGCCAGATATTTCAATCTGAAATGTGGAAGCGAGAACTTATATTGTTGTCGTCCTTTTGGGGGGGGGGTGGCTGGGTGCTACGCTTCCGTCCGACACACGCGACCACCCCGACAGGACTATGCTTCGGTGCCTTAAGGCACCTGCCTTTGTGTCCATGACATGTGCGCCCAACAGGTGGCTGGCCCACATGTCAGTGACCCAAAGGCAGTTGCCTTTAAGGCACCGAAGCAGCATCCACCCCGACACGACCCTGGTCTACCTAGTGCGCCTACATTTGAGAATGCAAACAAATCTTCTTTCATTTGCAAACGAATCTGTATGTATTACCATGCCCGTGTTTTCCTTGCAATAATTAGTCATTCGAAACAAGATACTCCATCCGTTCACTTTTGTAAGTCGTTTTAGACAACTTAAAACAAACTGTTTTGCACATTGTCTGAAATGTCTTCAAGGTCTTATAAAAGTGAACAGAGGGAGTACTATAAATTAATTAATGAGGAGTTATTTGAAAAAAAATCGAAACGGTACCCACGCTAATGTTGATTAGAGTGTGTGTCACATAATTAGTTATTTGAATTAGAGTGTGTGTCACGTAGTTAGTTATTTGAATTAGAGTGTGTGTCACGTAGCGATCTCCAATTCTAACGTGGATTTCGCATTTCACTATATCCACGCTACTTTTTTACTACAAATTCATATGTATATGATGAACACCATGGTAGTGAGAAAACTTTTGGATGGATCAAACATATGACCTACAAAATAGCACAACAAACTGAGTCAATGTCAACTTTTCGAAACTTAGTATGGCACGAATTTGAAATAATTACCCATATGCCTGGTCCTCGGTTCAATTCTTACAATGTACACCAAATTGAAACATCGATATTAAGTCTCGTACTATGTACATTCAAATGTTGTTTTTAGCCCCCCCCCCCCCCCCCCCGCACAAACGCTACATACTTCATGTATCGGTCAATCTTCCTCTCCTAACCACCTTAGGAAGCTATTGGTTTCCAACACACATTCATTCTTTCTCTCCATGTTTCGATCTCTAAGTCTCTCAACTACACAAACCCCTTTTTTCACTCTGTTACCAAATGTTTTTACCTCACACACCCGTCATTGCACCCCATGCCGAGCTCTCGCTCTCTCCCCCCTCTCCCTCTCACCCTCTTGCGCTAAATACATGCATTGCCTATCTAACCCCCCCAACCTCTCGTGCGCACGCACGCACGTTGTATATCTAGGTCACTCCCTCGAGACTGTCTCACTCTTTCTTCCGCACGGCGGGCCACACTCGCTCAATCTCGCTCTCTTTATCTGAGTCTCATTTAACCTCGTTTTGTTTCACACACAAATGATATATCTCCATGTTCGGGCCTCGATTGACACACTCGGTACTCTCTCATGCAGATTGTCTATCTAGGTCAGTCCATCCAAGCCGCCGCCACTCTTTCGACCTCATGGTGGGCCACGCTCACTCAATCTCTCTCTCTCTCTCCGTATGTCTCGATTGACCTTGCTCTTTCTCGGACAAAAACAATATATCACCATGTTTGAGCCCAGTTCGACCTATCCACATTGTATACTCTCTCACGCACATCGTCACTCTAGGTCACTCTCTACAACCCGTCTCACACTTTCGATCGCATGGCGACCCTATGTGATCGGTTGACCTTGCTTTCTCCCACACACAAAATATATCTACACGTCTCTGACTGGATCATATCTCAAGCTCTATCTTACAGCCCTCACCCTTGCCAAAATGCTCAATCAGACAATATCTCTCCAGAGCATATATATTTGTTCAATGAATGTCAGACCACACTCACTTTGTCTCTCTATCTATATGTCTCTTGATTTACCTCGCTTTCTCACACCGTATCTTCCACGCGTTGAAGCTACTACCTCTCCATCGCTCGCATAGCCGGAGCTATTTACATTGCGAGGGGCACTCCAACCCTGGATTAATTTGTGTAGGCATTTATTCCGGTCAGTTTAGATTATATTTTTGTAGCATTCGGCCCACAACTACTCCAAACACCGTTGCAACCCACGCAACTCCCCTAGTTGATTTCCCTCTAGCTCGGTCATCGCTCTCTCGCACGTCCTTTCTCGCCTTCAACGTCGCACCATGGTATTATTGAAAAAACTATGTTGTTCTCTTTAATTATTATAAATAAGCTACAAAACTAAACACCGATAGTCCACTTGGAATGGAACAAATTTCGACCCACAAATTAAAGTGCTACAAATTTCGACCCACATGTCATGAAACAAATTTGGACCCATATACAAATTAAAAAATAAAGGATGGGGATCGAACATGCGATCGGGCCTTCAAGCCGCACGTCAATAGGCAACATACGTAGAATAGCAATGTTTGTTGTACCCCCTTTGTTCACATAATGTTTTTATATTACCACAGCCTAATTAATGGATAACATGTAATATTTTTTTAGTAGTATTCGCCTTCACTTACTGGTGGGTTCCATGTGTGCTCTCTCTCTCTCCACCCCTTCTGCGTTTAGACGCATGGGCAAACAGGAAGAACTCGCGGGCGATGATGCCGTTGAACATATCTGGACGCGTTCACAAGTCACGGCACCAGTTTCACGTACTAGCAGTACTAGTCAGTGTGTACGTGCAATGCGCGTTAATTTGGAAGTATATTAAGTGCATGCGGATATTAACTACTAGGATATTATTTGCGTGTTGTCATGTGATTAGCACTATTTTTGGCATGAAATTAACTGCAAGCTAAACGTGTTGAGCGCTCGACATTGAAGCAGTCTAGGTCGTTGGATGACAAGGAATACATGTGGCTTGATGATGTTTTATATTTAATTTGATACGGCTCTAGAAGAACATTCAATCGATCAAACCATACATTTCGTTCAGTCTGACTCCGACTTTAAATTATACGACGATCAATATAAAATAAACGGAAATGATAAACATTTGGATTTTAAGCATGGAAATCTGAACATTTTTCATGGCAAATTTAGATTACACGGTGGCGGCGGGGGCGTCTCGCGGTGGGAGGCGGCTCCTCCAGCCGCCAAAACCAAACCAGCACCGGCGGGGCCGCCTGCTTCCGCCTCCCACGGCTGGCTGCGCCTCAGCGCACGCATCGCCGCCCCACCGTCTCCTAAATCGTTAACGCTGATGTCCTCCGCACGCTTTGGTACGCTCGCCGCGGTGCCGCCCTCTCATGTTGTCAACATGGTCAACAAACAATAGGAATCGGCAGAAGTACGTGGAGAGGATGACAGTAGGGGCCCACCACATCATCGTATGGAAAAATAAAATGCTTCCTCCTAGTGTTTTCCTGACATCTAGGACCCACGACATTGTGAGCGTATATAGTCAATAGACAAGAGAACAGCACAAGATCGGCTGACACCTGGGACGTAGCTACTTGAGCAGTATTTTTTTGTTTGGTATTGTTGAGACGGAGCAGGGTTTGAACTGGGCTGTGGCCCGTCTAGCCCAAGGTTATATTTTATGTTCACCATGTGACCAGCCCAGCTATTTTTTCTTTGTGAAAATGAGCCCAGTTTATTTTTTCTAAAGAATACCCAATCCAGGCCTACTTATTTTTCTATGCCCTGATGGGCTGCAACTCTTTCAAGATGTCTGCAAATCTTGAAAGTAATATGAAATGGGTTGTAGATATAAAAATAGATGACAAATTGGCAATTACTTTATAATTTTTGATTTTTTTCACATTTTCAGATTCCTATTTCACTGGGCATTAACCTAATTTAAATATATATTCAAAGTACTTTAAATCTGGCTCGACATTTCGGTATTAAAAATAATTTGGAACCCACAGAAATATGCGAAATTGGCCCTGGCCAACCAAAAAAACGACTGCAATAAATTGCATAAGAAGTTGCCATGAGCTATATATAAATTATTTAAAAAAGAGGGAGTGGTCTGCCTTGTGGGCCTGTTTAGTTGATGCGTATGCAAGATCTTTTTTAGTTATTATATACGTCAACAAATGATTCTAGCAGACGTAACCGTTGGATGTCAATCCAACGACCGTCGTGTTTCTTCAATCTCTGATCTTCTTGTTCCAGCCGCCAAGGCAGCGCCGGCGGGACCGCCTACTCCCGTCTCCCGTGGCCGGCTGTGCTGCCGCGCAGGCCTCAGCGCCCCCTATTACTCCCACCGCTGGCGAGGGCATCCCTCTACTCACTCACACCCCCTGTTATTTTGTGGCGATGGCAGCCTCACACCACAGCCAAACCGGTGAACCCTCGTACTCCTCTCCGCGCGGGCTTCCATTGCCGTCTCTTCCCTGGCTCCACGTCGTCCCCTTCCTAGGCCTCGCCTCGTCCACCGCTGTGGTGCTCTCGGCGCGGCGTGGTCAATGTGGTCAACGACCGACTTCCATTGGAAGAGTACTGTACGTGGAGAGGCTGACAGCTGGGTCCACGACAGCCGCAAGGAAGTGCCTCCTTATTACGCGGCAAATAATTATTCCTCCACCTGACAGTAGGGACCCACCAGACAGGCCACCAGTACTTCACGAAAAAAACATATCCCCCTGACTGCTGGGACCCACAGGACAGGCCACCGTATTTCGCGAAAAAATGTTCCCCCCGCTGTCAGCTTGGACCCACCGGAAGTGCCTCATTACACACAAAAAAATGAATACCCCCCTGCTAGCTGGGACCCACCTTGGTGGGAGGCTGACTTGTGGGCCTACTAAGTTGACTGGGACGGAGCCTTTGTCAACTTTAGTCAATATATGGACGATTCTAGCTCCAGTGACCATACGATGTCCATCCAACGACCGTAGTGCTTCTTCAACTTCTGGTCTTCTTGCACCAGCCACCCAAAGCAGCGCCGGTCGTGCCACCTGCTCCTGCCGCCCATGGCCGGCTGTGATGCCGCGGAGGCCTCACTGCCCCCTACTATTCCCACCGCTGGCCAGGCCCTACGGCGACGGCAGCCTCTCACCGCAGCCGAACCAGTGAACCCTCGTACTCCTCTCCGCGCGGGCTTCCACTGCTGCGTCTTCCCTGGCTCCCTGTCGTCCCCTTCCTTGGCCTCGCCATCGCCCACCGCCCTGGTGCTCTCGGCGCGGCGTGGTGAACGTGGTCAAGGAACGACTTCCATCGGACGTGGACTGTACGTGGAGAGGCTGACAGCTGGGTCCGCGGCGGCAGCAAGGAAGTGCCTCCTTATTATGCGGAAAATAATGATTCCTCCACCTGACAGCGAGGACCCACCGGACGGGCCACTGTATTTCACGAAAAAAAAGTTTTCCCCTGACTGCTAGGACCCACCAGCTACATCTTCGCACGCAAGAAAGTGTGTCCGAGCAAATAAACGATTCGCCCCCTGACTGCTGGGACCCACCAGCTACATCTTTGCAGGCAAGGAAGTGCCTGACATTTGGGACCCACGTGGTCAAAGCATACGTAACGTTGTCATTCTGGTCGCGAACATGTACATACATATATACTGGTTGATGTAGAGGCGCCCACGTGTCGTAGTAGAGGCGCGTACGTGTCATAGTAGAGGCACGCACGTAGCATGTACACGTACGTACAACGGCCAGGGTGCAAGAAAGAAAATACGGCCATGTATGTGTACATACGGGCGGGGTCTTGAACGCCTACTCGCGCATACGTACGGCCAGGGCTTGTGTACATGGCTGGGTCGGAACGGAGAAACGGCGTCGTCGTCGTGTTCATGGGGAGGCAACGGAATGTGTCATGTTCATGGGGAGGCAACTGAATGCGTCATATTCATCAGGAGACAACGGAACGCGTGGGAGCCAACCGGCTGGGTCGGAACGGAATGTGAGGTCATGTTCATCGGGAGGGCTTGGACGGAACATGTAATGGAAACGAGGCCTGGCGTACCGCACAACGGAGGAAACGGACCTCCTACGTTCGGAATGGGGTCCTATTGATCGGGAGGGGTCTCGCGTACCGCAAAACGGAGGAAACGGACCTCCTACGGTCGAAAAGGGGGTCCTGTTGATCGGGAGGGGTGTGCGTACCGCAAAACGGACGAAACGGACCTCCTACGGTCGAAACGGGGGTCCTGTTGATTGGTAGGGGTGTGGCGTACCGCAAAACGGACGAAACGAACTTGTGTTGGAGCGCTACGGTCGAAACGAGGGTCATGTTCATCGGGAGGGGTGTGGCGTACTGCAAAACGGGACTCCACGGGATACTGTTCATCTCCACCGTCGACCTCCTCCAACCTCCACGGGCTACCGTCGACCTCCTCCAGCCTCCACGGGCTCCTGTTCATCCAGCCTCCACCGCGCGCTACTCCACCGGCTACTATTCAACCACCCCTCCACCATCTACTGTTCATCCAGCCATCCACACCAGGGGGTCCTGTTCAACCGACCCTCCACGGGCACCCCTCCACTGTCTACTGTTCATCCAGCCCTCCACCACACCACGGGGTCCTGTTCATCCAGAGGCAACACCACCCCTCACTGTTCATCCACCCCCCCCCCCCCCCCCGCAACGCTCACTGTTCAACCAATCGATTGGCTTCAGTTAGCAGCAGTAGCGAAGGAACCGCTAGATCGGGTTCAGTTAACAGCCATCAATCGATCGCTTGGGTTCAGTAACACGTAGCCTGCAGTGCAATCGCTCGGGTCCAGTTAGAGCCCAACGCCTCGCACATGTGCACGTACGTGTACGAGAGAAACGCGCATTGCTCGGCCCCCGACCTCCCACCGTAACCGGGAACTCCCCGAAATTTTCCTCGCCCTCACTTCTACCACGGTTTTTTCTGTCATGGATGGCCCAAAGAATGTCATGCAGCTGCATCTCCGGCCCGCCCAGGACGAAAAGCCCATTTTCTATCATGATTTTTTGTCATAGAAGTAGGAGCCCACCACATCTATGATGATACCGGGTTTTGTCACAATTATACTCATAGAAGTGTCATATGTATAACAGAAAAAAAATTCGTTCGGCCCAAAATGTCACGGATGTGTCTTTTTTTTTGTAGTGCACCCCTGTATTTGGATGTATCATGGCGTTCGGACGGTTGTAGTATTCGGTTTTGATTTTGTGTCGGAGCGCGCTTCCTAGATCCATAGATGGATCTGGTCATACTGGTTTTTTGGCGCAAGTCTTCACGTAAATCGTGTGTTGACTTACGTGTGGCCTTGTAAGCCGCTCTATCGCGGTCACAAGGTGGTTGATCTGGCCGGTTGGCCGTTTTATTTTTTGGCTGTATGGGCTCTAAGGCCTCATCGTCGAATTCAGGTAATAGCTTGCGCTTTGGATAGCTCTTTGTGTGGTAACCTCCACCATACTTTTCTTCGTTGTCGAGCACTTTGTTCCACCTGCTGTTGAGCGTATTTTGTTCAGCCTTAATCCTTTGCTTCTGCTTCTTTAGACTCCTCACTGTGGCAATAAGCCTTCTACGGAGATTCTCTTGTTCCAAGTGCGTTTCCGGGATGATGTGTGCATCTTCGTCCGGAGTGTTTTCCTCCCCAGAGGGGGTTTGATGAGGTTTATCCTCGGCGTCGCTGTGTTCGGACATCGAATCTGTGTTGTGTTCGCCGTTTGCAGTTTCGTCGTGCTCTGCCGCCGGGGCAATGTGGTCGTCGTTTCCTCTAGAGTCGACTGGAGTGTTATTTTCTCTTGCGTTGTTATCGCTGCTTTTGCTGAGGAAGGATTTGGAGCGGGGCCTACGCCGACGCTTTGTTTGCTTCTTGGAGGGGTCATCCTCCGCTGTCTCCTCCCGTTCCTCATCATCATTTTCTTTGGGTGTATCCACCATGTATATCTCATGTGGTGAAGTGGTTGTCTAGCGCCCTGTGGGTACTGGTTCCTGTTCCTCTTCTGCATTGTCGTCCATGTCGTCGATGTCTTGGGAGTCGAAATCAAGCATGTCGGTTAAATCGTCGACAGAGGCTACAAAGTGGGTGGTGGGTGGGCGGCGAATTTCTTCGTCGTCCGCATCCCATTCTAGCCGGACATAGTTCGTCCAAGGTTCTCCTGACAAGGAGAGAGACCTTAATGAATTTAGCACATTGTCGAGAGGCGAGTGCTGAAAGATATCCGCGGAGGTGAACTCCATGATCGGTGCCCAATATGATTTGATAGGCACGGATGCAGGCGGCTCGGAGACGAATCCATGGTTCGGCAACATGGCTCTCGTAAGGGGTGAAGTCAGTATACGATTCCATCGCCACTGAGAGTGCATCCTCCATGGCGGGGTCTATCCCTCCATCCTCGGATGGCGCAATTTTCTTCGGATTGAAGGCCGGAGTAGTTGTAGATGTGATCTCCCGAACACTGTCCGATGACAGAGTTACGTCATGCTCATCGTGATTGTGCGGCGCACCTGACATGGGCTAGAATTCGTCGAAGATCAAGTCTCCGCGGATGTCGGCGGTGCAGTTTAATTTTCCGAACCTAACCTGATGGCTAGGGGCGTAGCTCTCGATCTGCTCCAGTTGGCCAAGCGAGTTGGCCTGCAGTGCGTAGCCGCCGAATATGAAGATCTGTCCGGGGAGGAAAACCTCACCCTGGACCGCATCGTTACCGATGATCAAAGGAGCCATCCAGCCTTACGGTGACGGCACAGTGGAACTCTCAATGAAAGCACCAATGTCGGTGTCAAAACCGGCGGATCTCGTGTAGGGGGTCCCGAACTATGCGTGTAAGGCAGATGGTAACAGGAGGCAGGGAACATGATGTTTACCCAGGTTCGGGCCCTATTGATGGATGTAATACCCTACGTCCTGCTCGATTGATATTGATGATATGAGTATTACAAGAGTTGATCTACCACGAGATCGTAGAGGCTAAACCCTAGAAGCTAGCCTATGGTATGATTGTTGTTGTCCTATGGACTAAACCCTGCGGTTTATATAGACACCGGAGGGGTCTAGGGTTACACAGAGTCGGTTACAAGGGAGGAGATCTACATATCCGTATTGCCAAGCTTGCCTTCCACGCCAAGGAAAGTCCCATCCGGACACGGGACGAAGTCTTCAATCTTGTATCTTCATAGTCCAACAGTCCGGCCAAAGAATATAGTATGGTTGTCCGGAGACCCCCTAATCCAGGACTCCCTCAATCCCAAAGGGTAAATTCCAATCAAGTGGCTGAACAATAGGTCCAGAAATCAAGGCTTTCTTAAGTATTTCAAATGCTTCTACACAATCATCATCAAAGACAAAAGGAATATCTTTTTGTAATAGGTTAGTCAAAGGCTGGGAAACTTTTGAGAAGTCCTTAACGAATCTCCTATAAAAACCGGCATGACCAAGGAAACTTCTTATACCTTTGATGTCCTTGGGACACGACATCTTTTCAATAGCATCAACTTTAGCTTTGTCAACTTCAATACCTCTTTTAGAAATTTTATGCCCCAAGACAATACCTTCATTAACCATAAAGTGGCACTTCTCCCAATTCAAGACAAGGTTAGTTTCTTCACATCTCTGCAAAGCTCGATCAAGGTTGCTCAAGCAATCATCACAAGAGGATCCATAAACAGAGAAATCATCCATGAAAACTTCACAAATCTTTTCACAAAAGTCAGAGAATATAGCCATCATGCATCTTTGAAAGGTAGCAGGTGCATTACATAAACCAAAAGGCATACGCCTATAAGCAAAGGTACCGAAAGGGCAAGTAAAAGTAGTCTTTTCTTGATCATCCGCTGACACAGGTATTTGAGACAAACCAGAGTAACCATCTAGAAAGCAAAAATGTGTATGTTTGGATAATCTTTCTAGTATTTGATCAATGGAAGGCAAAGGGTAATGATCTTTTTAGTGGCTTTATTTAATTTGCGGAAATCAATTACCATCCTATAACCTGTAATAATTCTTTGCATCAATTCATCTTATCATTAGGAACAACAGTAATACCTCCCTTCTTAGGGACACAATGGACAGGGCTTACCCACTGACTATCAGCAACGGGATAAATTATACCTGCTTCAAGGAGCTTTAATATTTCCTTTCTTACCACTTCTTTCATCTTAGGATTTAGCCGTCGTAGGTGATCAATAACTGGTTTGGCGTCCTTCTCCAAATTTATTTTGTGTTGACATAGAGTGGGACTAATGCCCTTAAGATCATCAAGAGTATTTCCAATAGCAGCACGGTGCTTCTTCAGAGTTTTCAATTTTTTTCTCTTCTTCATGCTCTGAAAGGTTAGCACTAATAATAACAGGATATATCTTCTTTTCATCAAGATAAGCATATTTAAGAGTATCAGGCAATGGTTTAAGCTCAAACACAGGATCACCCTTAGGTTGGGGAGGATCCCCTAGGATTTCGACAGGCAAGTTGTGTTTCAAAATAGGTTCTTGTTTAAAGAATACTTCATCTATTTCCCTTCTTTCATTCATATACATATCATTTTCATGGTCTAGCAAATATTGTTCTAAAGGATCATTAGGAGGCACGACAATAGAAGCAAGACCAATAATTTCATCTTTACTAGGCAATTTCTCATCACGGGGTTGTCTACTAAATTTAGCAAAATTAAACTCATGAGACATATCCCTAAACCAACAGAAACAATATCCTTATTGCAGTCTATCTTAGCATTAACAGTATTCAAGAAGGGTCTACCAAATATAATGCGACAAAAGTCATCTTGTGGGGAACCAAGAACAAGAAAATCAGCAGGATATTTAACTTTCCCACACAAGACTTCAACATATCTAACAATCCCAACTGGTGAAATAGTATCTCTATTGGCAAGCTTAATTGTAACATCTATCTCTTCTATCTCAGCAGGTGCAACATCATGCATAATTTCTTTGTATAAGGAATGAGGTATTGCACTTGCACTAGCACCCATATCGCATAAGCCATGATAACAATGATCTCCTATTTTAACGGAAATAACAGGCATGCCTACAATAGGTCTATGCTTATTTTTAGCATCAGGTCTAGAAATTCTAGCAGCTTCATTGTAGAAGTAAATAACATGCCCATCAATATTATCGGCCAAGAGATCTTTAACCATAGCAATTTTAGGTTCAACTTTAACTTGCTCAGGTGGTTTGTGTGTCCTAATATTACTTTTGTTGACTACAATTGAAGCTTTAGCATGGTCCTTTATTCTAATAGGGAAAGGTGGCTTCTCAATATAAGCAGCAGGAACAACAGGATCATCATAAGTGATAGTCTTTTCTTCAACTTTAATAGGTGCAACTACTTTTACTTCAATGGGAGGATTATATTTAAACCACTTCTCCTTTAGGAGATCAACATGATTAGCAAAAGATTCACAGAAAGAAGCTACTATCTCATAATCAAGTCCATATTTAGTGCTAAATTCACGGAAAGCATCGGTATCCATAAAAGATTTAATACAATCAAACTTAGGTGTTATACCTAGCTCCTTACCTTCGTCGAGGTCTCAATCTTTAGAGTTGTGTTTAATTCTTTCCAATAAATCTCATTTGAATTCAATAGTCTTCATCATAAAAGACCCGGTATAAGAAGTATCGAGCATGGAGCGATTACTGAGAGAAAGCCGAGCATAAATTTTTTGAATAATCATTTCTCTTGAGAGCTCATGATTGGGGCATGAATATAACATTAACTTAAGCCTCCCCCAAGCTTGAGCGATGCTTTCTCCTTTGCGAGGCCAAAAATTATATATATAATTACGATCATGATGAACAAGATGCATAGGATAAAACTTCTGATGAAATTCCAATTTCAACTCGTTTGTAGTTCCATGATCCCATATCATCACATAGCCTATACCATGTCAATGCCTCTCCCTTCAAAGATAAAGGGAAGACCTTCTTATTGATAACGTCATCGGGCATACCTGCACGCTTAAATAATCCACAAACTTCATCCACATAGATTAAGTGTAAATCAGGATGCAATGTTCCATGTCCTGCAAAATGATTAGCTAGCAGTTTCTCTATCATACCCGAAGGAATTTAAAAGTAAACATTTTTAGTAGGTTCAGTAGGTTGAGGAGAAACTCTTTTCTCTACTGGTCGGTGTGAAGATACCCCAAACAAGCCCCTCAAAGGATTATGTTCCATAGTAACAAGTGACAGTAAATTTCAACACACTATATAAATTTTTCCTTACCAAATTCCACCTACCAACGGCGCTTCACTCCCCGGCAACGGCGCCAGAAAAGAGTCTGGATGACCCACAAGTGTAGGGGATCTATCGTAGCCTTTTCGATAAGTAAGAGTGTCGAACCCAACGAGGAGCAGAAGGAAATGATAAGCAGTTTTCAATAAGGTATTCTCTGCAAGCACTGAAATTATCGGTAGCAGATAGTTTTGTGATAAGGTAATTTTTAACGAGTAGCAAGTAATAAAAGTAAATAAGGTGCAGCAAGATGGCCCAATCCTTTTTGTAGCAAAGGACAAGACTGGAAAAACTCTTATATAAAGGAAAGCGCTCCCGAGGACACATGGGAATTATCATCAAGCTCGTTTTCATCGCGTTCATATGATTCACGTTCGGTACTTTGATAATTTGATATGTGGGTGGACCGGTGCTTGGGTACTATCCTTACTTGGACAAGCATCCCACTTATGATTAACCCCCACTACAAGCATCCGCAACTACAACAGAAGTACTAAGGTAAACCTAACCATAGCATGAAACATATGGAGCCAAATCAGCCCCTTACGAAGCAACACAGAAACTAGGGTTTAAGCTTCTGTCACTCTAGCAACCCATCATCTACTTATTACTTCCCAATGCCTCCCTCTAGGCCCAAACAATGGTGAAGTGTCATGTAGTCGACGTTCACATGACACCACTAGAGGGATGACAACATACATCTCATCAAAATATCGATCGAATACCAAATTCACATGACTACTTATAGCAAGACTTCCCATGTCCTCAGGAACAAACGTAACTACTCACAAAGCATATTCATGTTCATAACGAGAGGGGGATTAATATGCATAATGGATCTGAACATATGATCTTCCACCAAGTAAACCAACTAGCATCAACTACAAGGAGTAATCAACACTACTAACAGCCCACAGGTACCAATCTGAGGTTTGGATACAAAGATTGGATACAAGAGATGAACTAGGGTTTGAGATGAGATGGTGCTTGAGGGAGTCCTGGATTAGGGGGTCTCCGGACAGCCGGACTATATCCTTTGGCCGGACTGTTGGACTATGAAGATACAAGATTGAAGACATCGTCCCGTGTCCGGATGGGACTTTCCTTGGCGTGGAAGGCAAGCTTGGCAATATGGATATGTGTATCTCCTCCCTTGTAACCGACTCTGTGTAACCCTAGCCCCATCCGGTGTCTATATAAAACGGAGCGTCTAGTCCGTAGGACAACATACAATCATACCATAGGCTAGCTTCTAGGGTTTAGCCTCTACGATCTCGTGGTAGATCAACTCTTGTAATACTCATATCATCAAGACCACTCAAGCAGGACGTAGGGTCTTACCTCCATCAAGAGGGCCCGAACCTGGGTAAACATCGTGTCCCCTGCCTCCTGTTACCATCCGCCTTAGACGCACAGTTTGGGACCCCCTACCCGAGATCCGCCGGTTTTGACACCGACATTGGTGCTTTCATTGAGAGTTCCACTGTGTCGTCACCGTAAGGCTCGATGGCCCCTTCGATCATCGGTAATGATGCGGTCCAGGGTGAGGTTTTCCTCCCCGGACAGATCTTCGTATTCAGCGGCTTCGCACTGCGGGCCAATTCGCTTGGCCATCTGGAGAAGATCAAGAGCTACGCCCCTGGCCATCAGGTTAGGTTCGGATTAAACTACACTGCCGACATCCGGGGAGACTTAACCTTCGACGGATTCGAGCCCATGTCATGTGCGCCGCACAATCACGTCGAGCATGATGTAACTCTGCCGTCGGACAGTGTTCATGAGATCGCATCTGCAACTACTCCGGCCTTCAACCGGAGCAAATTGCGCCATCCGAGGACGGAGGGATAGACCCCGCCATGGAGGCCACACTCTCATTGGCGATGGAGCCGGATACTGACTTCACCCCCTTACGAGATCTGTATTGCCGAAGCACTGGATTCGTCTCCGGCCACGGACTCCGAGCTGCCTGCATCCGTGCCTATCGAATCCGGTTGGGCGCGGATCATGGAGTTCACCTCCGCGGATATCTTTCGGCACTCGCCTTTCAGCGATTTGCTAAATTCATTAAGGTCTCTCTCCTTGTCAGGAGAACCTTGGCCGAACTATGTCCGGCTAGAATGGGATGCGGACGACGAAGAAATTCGCTGCCCACCCACCACCCACTTAGTAGCCATTGTCGACGATTTAACCGACATGCTCGACTTCGACTCCGAAGACATCGACGGTATGGACGACGATGCAGGAGACGAACAGGAACCTCCGCCCATAGGGCGCTGGACCGCCACCTCATCATATGATATATACATGGTGGACACCCCCAAAGAAGGCAATGGCGACGAGACAGCGGAGGATGACTCCTCCAAGAAGCAACCCAAGCGCCGACGTCAGCGGCGCCGCTCTAAGTCCCGCCATAGCAAAAGTAGTGATACCGGCACAAGAGACAATAACACACCGGATAGTACTTAAGACAACAACAATCCCCTCCAGCACGATGTAGAGCGGGAGGGTGAACAAGCTAGCCCTCCAGAGCAGGCAGCAGATGGAGAATCAGAGGAGGACAATTACATGCCTCACTTCGAAGACGAGGTGAGCCTCAGCGACGAAGAATTTATCGTGTCTGAGGATCCCATCGAGTAGGAGCGCTTGAAGCGCCGACTTATGGCCACAACACATAGCTTGAAGAAAAAGCAACAATAGCTTCAAGCTGATCAAAACTTGCTAGCAGATAGATGGACCGAAGTCCTTGCGGCCGAGGAATACGAACTCGAGCACCCCTCCAAGAGTTACCCAAAGTGCAGGTTTTAAACCGGTGAAGTTATGGATCATGAATTCCCGGAGGGTTTTAAGCCCGTGAATATCGAATCGTATGATGGTACAACAGATCCCGCTGTATGGATTGAGGATGTTCTCTTCCACATCCACATGGCCCGCGGTGATGATCTGCATGCCATCAAGTACCTCCCACTAAAACTCAAAGGACCAGCTCGGCATTGGCTGAATAGCTTGCCAGTAGACTCCGTCGGCAGTTGGGAGGATCTGGAAGACGCATTCCTTGACAACTTCCAGGGCACTTATGTGCGACCACCGAATGCTGATGACTTGAGCCATATAACTCAGTAGCCAGGGGAATCGGCCAGGCAATTCTGGACATGGTTCCTAACTAAGAAAAACCAAATTGTCGACTGTCCGGATGCAGAGGCCTTAGCGGCATTCAAGCATAACATCCGTGACGAGTGGCTCGCCCGGCACCTTGGCCAAGAGAAGCCGAAGTCTATGGCAGCCCTCACGACACTCATGACCCGCTTTTGCGCGGGCGAGGATAGCTGGCTGGCTCGCGGCAACAACACATCAAGGAATCCGGGCACTTCGGATACCAAAGATGCCAACGGCAGACCATGCTGTAACAGACAAAAGCGCCGCAACAACAGCGATAACACCGATGATACGGCAGTCAATGCTGGATTCAGAGGCTCTAGATCCGGTCAGCGGAAAAAGCCATTCAAAAGAAGTACTCCGGGCCCGTCCAGTTTGGATCGCATACTTGATCGCTTGTGTCAAATCCATGGCACCCCCGATAAGCCAGCCAATCACACCAACAGAGACTACTGGGTGTTCAAGTAGGCCGACAAGTTGAATGCCGAAAATAAGGACAAGGGGCTGCATAGTGATGACGAGGAGGAGCCCCGGCCGCCGAACACGGGAGGACAGAAGAGTTTCCCCCCACAAGTGAAGATGGTGAACATGATATACGCAACCCACATTCCCAAAAGGGAACAGAAGCATGCACTAAGGGACATCTATGCAATGGAGCCCGTCGCCCCAAAGTTCAACCCAAGGTCCGCTTGTCCAATCACCTTCGATCGCAGGGACCACCCCACTTGTATCCGTCATGGCAGATCCACCGCACTGGTCCTAGACCCCATCATCGACGGATTTCACCTCACTCGAGTCCTTATGGACAGCGGCAGCAGCCTGAACCTACTCTATCAGGATACAATGCAAAAAATAGGTATACATCCCTCGAGGATCAAACCCACCAAAACCACCTTTAAGGGCGTTATCCCAGGTGTAGAGGCCCATTGCACGGGCTCAATCACATTGGAAATGGTCTTCGGATCTCCGGACACCTTCTGAAGCGAGGAGTTAATCTTCGATATCGTCCCGTTCCGCAATGGCTATTGCTACCTCTTGAGCACTGCGTTGGTTTTCCCCGAAGAGGAAGGGATGATGCAGTAAAGTAGCGTAAGTATTTCCCTCAGTTTTTGAGAACCAAGGTATCAATCCAGTAGGAGGCTACGTGCGAGTCCCTCGCACCTGCACAAAACAAATAAATCCTCGCAACCAACACGATAAGGGGTTGTCAATCCCTACACGGCCACTTACGAGAGTGAGATCCGATAGATATGATAAGATAATATTTTTGGTATTTTTGTGATAAAGATGCAAAGTAAAATAAAAGCAAAGGAAATAA
Source organism: Triticum aestivum (assembly GCF_018294505.1). Lineage (NCBI taxonomy): Eukaryota > Viridiplantae > Streptophyta > Magnoliopsida > Poales > Poaceae > Triticum > Triticum aestivum. Next base: position 433,133,537 of record NC_057794.1, read on the forward strand.
CTAAGTATTAGGAGATTAATATGATGAAGATAGACCCGGGGGCCATAGGTTTCACTAGTGGCTTCTCTCGAGAGCATAAGTATTCTATGGTGGGTGAACAAATTACTGTTGAGCAATTGACAAAATTGAGCATAGTTATGAGAATATCTATGTATGATCATGTATATAGGCATCATGTCCGAGACAAGTAGACCGACTCCTGCCTGCATCTACTACTATTAGTCCACTCATCGACCGCTATCCAGCATGCATCTAGAGTATTAAGTTAATGAAAATAGAGTAACGCCTTAAGCAAGATGACATGATGTAGAGGGATAAACTCATGCAATATGATGAAAACCCCACCTTATTATCCTCGATGGCAAAAATACAATACGTGCCTTGCTGCCCCTACTGTCACTGGGAAAGGACACCGCAAGATTGAACCCAAAGCTAAGCACTTCTCCCATTGCAAGAAAGATCAATCTATTCGGCCAAACCAAACTGATAATTCGAAGAGACTTGCAAAGATAACCAATCATACATAAAAGAATTCAGAGAAGATTCAAATATTGTTCATAGATAGACTTGATCATAAACCCACAATTCATCGGTCTCAACAAACACACCGCAAAAAGAAGATTACATCAAATAGATCTCCACAAGAGAGGGGGAGAATATTGTATAGAGATCCAAAAAGAGAGAAGAAGCCATCTAGCTACTAACTATGGACCCGTAGGTCTGAGGTGAACTACTCACACTTCATCGGAGGGGCTATGGTGTTGATGTAGGAGCCCTCCGTGATTGATGCCCCCTCCAACGGAGCTCTGGAATAGGCCCCAAGATGGGATCTCATGGATATAGAAATTTGCGGTGGTGGAATTAGGGTTTTGGCTCCGTATCTGATCGTTTGGGGGTACGTAGGTATATATAGGAGGAAGGAGTACATCGGTGGAGCAACAGGGGGCACACGAGGGTGGAGGGCGTGCCCTCCTACCTCCTCTTTTGTGTCTTGACGTAGGGTCCAAGTCTCCTGGGTCTTGTTCGTTGAGAAAATCACGTTCCCGAAGGTTTGATTCCGTTTGGACTCCGTTTGATATTCCTTTTCTTCGAAACCCTAAAATAGGCAAAAACAGCAATTTTGGGTTGGGCCACCGGTTAATAGGTTAGTCCCAAAAATAATATAAAAGTGGATAATAAAGCCCAATAATGTCCAAAACAGTAGATAATATAGCATGGAGCAATAAAAAATTATAGATACGTTGGAGATGTATCAGCTATCACGGACTGCACGGGCGAACCGCATTTGCAAAATTCAATGTGGTACCGCATTACGCATACCTCAAGCTCAAGATGCCAGGACCTGGGGGGTTATAACAGTCAATGGAAAAACAGAACGCTCGCTCCGCACGGAAGAGCACACTGGGGCCCTCGTAGCAGAAGCACATAGCAGCCTTTTAAGGCAGACCACCAATTCGGCGATATAGCCCCCGGACACCGTCAAGCGAGTCCGGAGTAAACTGCAACAGCATCGCCTGGCACGTTCAGAGCTCGCCTAGCAATTCGGCCCTCGTCCCAATCCCAGTCAAGCGACGAAATCCGTACCGCGCGTAAATAATTACACACTGAAAATACCATGGGCATAGGCGGGGGCACGATCAGGGCACGTCCTGCAATGCGGCTTAATCGCCCTAGGGGCTGCATACCTTTATCATTTTTTCTCTTTCAGGACCTTACTCTCTGGAAGCCCTATCCGGCAGTACGATTGCCGGACACATTACGGGAAGGAACAGTAAGGGAGGCAAGAAGCTAAGATGTACAAGGGAACCCCTAGGTGGTCTCTAATAATAATCGATATACCCGCTTTTTACTATCCATACGCAGCTTGCCCTTGGATAGGACATGTCAAATAGTCCTATTTTCTGCTTATTGCACTACTTGTATCGGTACGCTTCGATGTATTATTTAAATAACAATGCATAGCATTAGTCTATTATTGCATTATCCGTCCCTTTTTTCTTATATGTTCATTTACAACAACTTGCACTCGTACATTCTGGTACGGTCTGTACGCCAGGGGCTTTCATTTACCCCATAATACGGCGTGAGAAGTCCGAACACTTTGGACAGTGCGGCACCCCGAACTTATAGCATTATATGCATCAGCTCCGAATCATGTCTTGGGTCAATAGTTAGGTTTGCCCGGCTCCCATGTTTGGTACCTTACGTTCCGCTATATCGGCTAAGGTAGCGCTGGGAGAACTACTGCGATTGTGTCTCGGTTCTTCCGGGCGAGCACCTTAATAGAGAAAGCCGAAAACTGACTGTCATGATAAGGCGAGAGCTGGTCGCTGTTTGAGAGGTCTCAAGTCCTTAAAGACTTTTTCTGCTTTGGGCGAGGAGTCGGCCTTGTTTGACTTAGGCGTATATAGCGCCCCCAATTCGGCCTTCCGAATAGTAGGGGCTTCGCCAAAATTTAAAATTGTAGACTTCTATGGCTAAGTGAGAGTGATAAAGCCTTATAGTCTGATTGCCTGGTTCGTTGTGCTGAACACCTCCCTCGAATGACCCAAAATTGGGATAAAGAGTGCTAAGGTTTATCCCGAACACCCCAGTACTAGTTACATGGGGGCAGAAGCTGACGACCGGCCAACTCTCAGATTTCATAAACGGCCGCACAGAAGGTAATATTTTAAATTCAAAAAGCGTTGCATAGCGCAAATGAACTCGTTTCATATTACAGGATCACATGAGCATGTTCATTCAAAAATTACATCTCTAGCACATTCCTCCGCCACAAGGCAGGAACCCTTCAGGACAATGTCACAATACATTTCGGGGCAGCGATGCTCCTTGCCCTCCATCGGCCCCTCCTTCACCAGCTTCACGGCGTCCAGCTTCGCCCAGTGCACCTTAGCCCGGGCAAAAGCCCTGCATGCACCCTCGATGTAGATGGACCGCTTTATGACGTCAAGCCGTGGGCAGGCATCCACAAGCCGCCTCACCAGACCGAAGTAGCTGCTAGGCAGGGGATCGCCAGGCCACATCAGGACTATAAGACCCTTCATGGCCTGTTCAGCCGCCTTGTGAAGCTCGACCAGTTGCTTCAGCTGGTCGCTCAAGGGCATTGGGTGTTCGGTCCCAGTATACTAAGACCAGAACAACTTTTCCATCGAGCTCCCCTCCTCAGCTCGGTAAAACTCCGCGACATCCAGTACACTGCGGGGAAGTTCTGCGAACGCTCCTGGAGAGCTCCGAACTCAGGTAAGTAAAAGGAAAGTTTCCTTCACATGCTTGCTTTGCATAATGAATGCCTTACCCACTGTTATCTTCTTCACCGCATCCATCTCCTGGAGGGCCTTGTGGGCTTCAGCATTGGCGCTCTGTGCGCTTTCGAGCGCCTTCGCAAGCTCGGACTCTCGCGTCTTAGAGTCAAGCTCCAAGGACTCATGCTTTTTGGCGAGAGCCTCGAGCTCTTGCTGCACCTCGCCTACCCGGGCTTCTTGCTTTTCCTGCTCAATGCGCTCCTTGGCGACTTTGTCTTCAGCCTCGGACAACGCCTTCTTCAGGGTTGCCACCTCGGTTGTGGCCCCTGACAAATTCATAACGATCCTATTACTTTACAACCGAATTTATTTTTAATATATAGACAAGGTATTGCTTAACTTTGCTCTCCTCGAGCTGCCTCTTGGTAAGGCCAAGCTCTTTCTCGGACTGCTCAAGGTCCTGCTTCAGTGCAGCGACCTCCACAGTACGTGCGGCAGCGGCCAGCAGTGAAGCCTGCACATGCACATAGACATATTCTGATTAGACTCCTGAGTCATTATTTGATCCTCTATTCAGCCTTTCTTCATGAACGCCAAACAGAGCATTAGGGGCTACTGTCTATGTGGTAATATTTTCCTTATTTTGATTGCTTACCTCAAAGCCTGTTAGGAGGCTGGCGCAATCTTCGGTCAGTCCATTTTTGGCGGACTGAACTTTCTCGATCACCGCACTCATGATAGTGCGGTGCTCTTCGTCAATGGAAGCGCCGTGAAGCGCTTCCAGCAAGTTGTCCGGTGCCCCTGGATGGACAGAGGCCACCGGCACTGACGGCTCGCCCCTCTTAACGGGGGATTGCCTGCCAGAGTCCGGAACCACCGATGGTTCCCAGCGTAGTGTTCGGCTAGGGGCCGAACTTGGAGCTCATGGGAGTCTTGCTCCCTTTGCGCCCAGGGTCCAGAAGGTCGCCTCGAGGCGCCCCCAGGACTACCTCCCCTCGGCTCGATGCATTTTTAGGCAACACCTCGACGTTGTCCGTAGGGCAAGGGGTGGAGGCGGTCGGAAGTGAAACGCCATTCATATCCGACGAGTCCAAAGAACCATCTGACAAAGATACGTCAAGACGGGCTCGGGACAGGCTGCATAATCATATTCGGTGTAAGGAGAAGCAATGCAATAAAACATACCATGAATTAGTATGGTATCCGGATACTTATGACTTCAGCAGGGGCTTCTCCCTGGGTAGCCACTCGTCGCCGATGTAGGCGGCCGTCGTGGAGCAGTCCGGAAGGAGGGTCCTTCCCTTCTTGGACCCTTTGGCCTCCTCGGTTGGGGCGGCCTTCCTTTTCTTATCTCCCCCGGCTGGGGGGGAGAACTTTCCTCTTCCTCCTCCTAGTTTTCGTGGGAGGAGGGCGTGTCGGAGTTATCAGACGATGAGTCCGATATAAACTTGCGCCGGAGACCCTTTCGGGTCCCCGTGGCCTTCTTCGCCGGCACCTCGTAAGGCATCGGAACCAGCATCTCCGTTAGGAGAGCATCTGCATGATCTTCAGGCAGGGGGGCTGGGCAATTGATCTGCTCCGCCATCTCTACCCAGTCCTGTTAACGGCATGGAAGCTTATATTCCGCACATGATTAAACTGGGGCAAATAAATATCATGTGAGATATAAAAACTTACCGGATTGGCATGGCGCTTTGCGCTGAGTCCGCGGTCCTCGGTAAGGGGAGGAGGTACCTCGGCGCCCTTGAACAGGACCTTCTAGATGTCCTTGTGTGTCGTGTCGAAGAGCTCTCGCAGCGTCTGCTGCTTGGCCGGGTCGAACTCCCACAAATTGAATGTCCGTCGTTGACACGGGAGGATCCGGCGGAAGAGCATGACCTGGACCATGTTGACGAGCTTGATTTTCTTGCTCATCATGTTCTTGATGCAGGTCTGGAGTTCGGTCAGCTCTATCGGGGAACCCCAGGACAGGCCCTTCTCTTTCCAGGAGGTGAGCCGCGTGGGGATTCTGGATCGAAATTCGAGGGCCACCACCCAGTTGGTGTCGCGCGGCTCGGTGATGTAGAGCCACCCCGATTGCCATCCCTTTATGGTCTCCACATAGGAGCCCTCGAGCCAGGTGACGTTAGGTATTTTTCCCACCATGGCGCCTCCGCACTCCACTTGTTGGCTGACTACCACCTTTGGTTTAACAATGAAGGTCTTCAGCCACAGGCCGAAGTGGGGCCTGATGCGGAGGAAGGCCTCGCACATGACGATAAACCCGAGATGTTGAGGATAAATTGGGGGCCAAATCATGAAAATCCAGCCTATAGTAGAACATGAGCCCGCGGACAAACGGGTGAAGGGTAAATCCCAGTCCACGGACAAAGTGGGTAAGGAAAACTACCCTCTCATGGGGTGCGGGCGTAGGGACGATCTGCCCTGCATCTGGTAGCTGGTGCGCGATGTCCGCGGCCAAATATCCAGCTTCCCGTAGCTTTGCGATGTGCTCCTCCGTGACGGAGGAGACCATCCACTTGCCTCCTGCTCCGAACATGCTTGGAGTGGTTTGAGAAGAAAGGCGCGAACTTGGGCGCTGGAGCTCGAGTGGGTGAGAATGGATAAACAAGGAGGAAGAATGTGTGGGTAAAAAGGGTGAATCTTTGTCCCTTTATAAGGGCGGAAGAGGCAATACGCCTCCCCACTTACCTGGTAAGATCGCTTACTCCCCGAAAGCCGTAATTGATGGCGCGGTTGGGTTACCCATACCCATATTGATGAGAATCCCGTGATAAGGGGACACGATCTCTGCTTTGACAAGACGTGTCAAGAAAACTGCCTCGCGATATGTGCAGTGCTGGTTGAGGAAAACGTTTCGAATAATGACTGGGTCGTAGTATGATGTCATGTTGTCAAGCGTGTCAGCAGATTAGATTTGCGGAAATATTATTCTCTCTACAGTGGTATGTGGAACTTGTTTTGCAGAGCCGGACACTATCCTTGTGTCCAAAATCTTCCATGGAGTATTCGGAGGAAGAACCCGCCTTGCAATGCCGAAGGCAAATCTGCGCGCCAAACTCATCATCATTGAAGCCTGGTTCAGGGGCTACTGAGGGAGTCCTGGATTAGGGGGTCTCCGGAGAGCCGGACTATATCCTTTGGCCGGACTCTTGGACTATGAAGATACAAGATTGAAGACTACGTCCCGTGTCCGGATGGGACTCTCCTTGGCGTGGAAGGCAAGCTTGGCAATACGGATATGTGGATCTCCTCCCTTGTAACCGACTCTGTGTAACCCAAGCCCCCTCCGATGTCTATATAAACCGAAGGGTTTAGTCCGTAGGACAACATACAATCATACCATAGGCTAGCTTCTAGAGTTTAGCCTCTACGATCTCGTGGTAGATCAACTCTTGTAATACTCATATCATCAAGATCAATCAAGCAGGACATAGGGTATTACCTCCATCAAGAGGGCCCGAACCTGGGTAAACATCGTGTCCCCTGCCTCCTATTACCATCCACCTTGGACGCACAGTTTGGGACCTCCTACCCGAGATCCGCCGGTCTTGACACCGACAGTGCTGGTGAAGATGTTGATGGAGATTGACCCCCTCCTGATGAGAGGATCATTGGTGATGACAATGATGATGATTTCCCCCTCCCGGAGGGAAGTTTACCCAGCAGAACAGCTCCGCCGGAGCCCTAGATTGGTTCCGCCAAGGTTCCGCCTTGTGGCGGCGGAGTTTCTTCCCGAAAGCTTGCTTCTGGTTTTTTCTCGGACGAAAGACCTCATATAGCAGAAGATGGGCATCAGAGAGCCACTAGGGGGCCCATGAGGCAGGGGGTGTGCCCAGGGGGGTAGGGCGCGCCCCCCACCCTCGTGGCCATGGTGTGGGCCCCCTCTGGTGCTTTCTTCGCTCAATATTTTTTATTAATTCCAAAAATGACTTCCGTGAAGTTTCGAGACTTTTGGAGTTGTGCAGAATAGGTCTCTAATATTTGCTCCTTTTTCAGCCCAGAATTCCAGTTGCCGGCATTCTCCCTCTTCATGTAAACCTTGTAAAATAAGACACAATAGGCATAAGTATTGTGACATAATGTGTAATAACAGCCCATAATGCAATAAATATCAATATAAAAGCATGATGCAAAATGGACGTATCAATAAGTTGCACTATCATTATTAACTTTGCATCTTTTGGCTTCAATATTATGAATATGTGTATCACTACGGTCGAGATTCAATAAACCAGTCACCTTGGGTGTATGAACTCACAAGGTTTTATTCATGTAAACAGAATAACAATTATTCTTTGTCTTAAATTAACTGTATTGCAATAAACATGATCCAATCATATTATGCTCAACGCAAACACCAAATAACATGTATTTTAGGTTCAACACTAATCCCGAAGGTAAAGGGAGTGTGCGATGGTGATCTTATCAACATTGGAATCACTTCCAACTCACATCATCACTTCGCCCTTAACTAGTCTCTGTTTATTTTGCAACTCCCGTTTCGAGTTACCACTCTTAGCAACTGAACCAGTATCAAATACTGAGGGGTTGCTATAAACACTAGTAAAGTACACATCAATAACATGTATATCAAATATACCTTTGTTCACTTTGCCATCCTTCTTATCCGCCAAGTATCTAGGGCAGTTCCACTTCCAATGACCATTTCCTTTGAAGTAGAAGCACTTAGTTTCAGGCTTGGGTCTAGCTTTGGGCTTCTCCATGGGAGTGGCAACTTGTTTGCCATTCTTCTTGAAGTTCCCTTTTTTCCTTGCCTTTTATTTGAAACTAGTGGTCTTGTTAACCATCAACACTTGATGCTTTTCTAGATTTCTACCTTCGCTGATTTCAGCATCGCGAAGAGCTCGGGAATCATTTTCGCCATCCCTTACATATTATAGTTCATCACGAAGTTCCAGTAACTTGGCGATAGTGACTAGAGAACTCTGTCAATCACTATCTTATCTGGAGGATGAACTCCCACTTGATTCAAGCGATTTTAGTACTCGGACTTCTGAGCACATGCTCATTGGTTGAGCTATTCTCCTCCATCTTGTAGGCAAAACACTTGTCAGAGGTATCATACCTCTCGACTCAGGCATGAGTCTAAAATACAAATTTCAGCTCTTGGAACATCTTATATGCTCCGTGGCATTCAAAATGTTTTTGAAGTCCCGGTTCTAATCCGTAAAGCATGGTGCACAAAACTATCAAGTAGTCATCATACCGAGCTTTGCCAAACGTTCATAACGTGTGCATCTACTCCTGCAATAGGTCCGTCACCTAGTAGTGTATCAAGGACATAATTCTTCTGTGCAGCAATGAGGATAATCCTCAAATCAAGGACCCAGTCCGCATCATTGCTACTATCATATTTCAACATAGTTTTTCTTGATGAACATATCAAAAATAAACAAGGAGCTACATCGCGAGCTATTGATGTACAACATAGTTATGCAAATACCATCAAGACTAAATTCATGATAAATTAAAGTTCAATTAATCATATTACTTAAGAACTCCCACTTAGATAGACATCCCTCTAGTCATCTAAATGATCACGTGATCCAAATCAACTAAACCATGTCCGATCATCACGTGAGATGGAGTAGTTTTCAATGGTGAACATCACTATGTTGATCATATCTACTATATGATTCACGCTCGACCTTTCGGTCTCCAGTGTTCCGAGGCCATATCTGCATATGCTAGGCTCGTCAAGTTTAACCCGAGTATTCCGCGTGTGCAAAAATAGCTTGCACCCGTTGTATGTGAACGTAGAGCTTATCACACCCGATCATCACGTGTTGTCTCGGCATGATGAACTGTTGCAACGGTGCATACTCAGGGAGAACACTTATACCTTGAAATTTAGTGAGAGATCATCTTACAATGCTACCGCCGAACTAAGAAAAATAAAATACATAAAGGATAAACATCATATGCAATCAAAATATGTGACATGGTATGGCCATCATCATCTTGTGCCTTTGATCTCCATCTCCAAAGTGCCGTCATGATCTCTATCATCACCGGCATGACACCATGATCTCCATCATCTTGATCTCTATCAACGTGTTATCACTTGGTCCTCTTGCCAACTATTGCTATCGCATAGTGATAAAATAAAGCAATTATTTGGCACTTGCATCTTATGCAATAAAGAGACAACCATAAGACTTCTGCCAGTTGCCGATAACTTCAACAAAACATGATCATCTCATAGAATAATTTATATCTCATCACGTCTTGACCATATCACATCACAACATGCCCTGCAAAAACAAGTTAGACGTCCTCTACTTTGTTGTTGCAAGTTTTACGTGGCTGCTACGGGCTGAGCAAGAACTGTTCTTACCTACGCATCAAAAACCACAACGTGGTATAGTGATTGCTTTTTGATCTTCAGAAAGAACCCTGTTCACTGAATCTGATTCAACTAAAGTTGGAGAAACTGACACCCAGTAGCCACCTGTGTGCGAAGCACGTCGGTAGAACCAGTCTCGCGTAAGCGTACGCGTAACATCGGTCTGAGCCGCTTCATCCAACAATACCGCAGAATCAAGAATCAACTAGTGACAACAAGCAATATGTATATACCCACGCCCATAACTCCTTTGTGTTCTACTCGTGCATATAACATCTACGCATAGACCTGGCTCGGATGCCACTGTTGGGGAACGCAATAATTTCAAAAAAAATCCTACGCACACGCAAGATCTATCATGGTGATTGTCGGTGTCAAAACCGGCGGATCTCGGGTAGGGGGGTCCCGAACTGTGCGTCAAGGCCCGATGGTAACAGGAGACAAGGGACACGATGTTTTTACCCAGGTTCGGGCCCTCTCAATGGAGGTAATACCCTACTCCTGCTTGATTAATATTGATGATATGGGTAGTAAAAGAGTAGATCTACCACGAGATCAAGGAGGCTAAACCCTAGAAGCTAGCCTATGGTATGATTGCTGTATATGGAGTTGATGTCCTACGGACTACAACCCTCCGGTTTATATAGACACCGGATAGGGTTAGGGTTACACAGAGTCGGTTACACTTGAATATCCGCATCGCCAACCTTGCCTTCCACGCCAAGGAAAGTCCCGTCCGGACACGGGACGAAGTCTTCAATCTTGTATCTTCATAGTCCTGGAGTCCGGCTGAAGGTATAGTCCGGCTACCCGAACACCCCCTAATCCAGAACTCCCTCAATAGCCCCTGAACCAGGCTTCAATGACGATGAGTCCGGCGCGCAGATTGTCTTCGGAATTGCAAGGCGGGTTCCTCCTCCAAGTCCTTCATAGAAGATTGTAAACACCAAGAGTAGTGTCCGGCTCTACAAAATAAGTTTCCACATATTGCCATAGAGAGAATAATATTAACACAAATCAAATCTGCTGACGTATTCCGCAGTGCGTCATCGCACTACGGCCAAGTCCTTTACTCAAATTGTTTTTACTTTTCCACCTCAGCACGTTTTGCAAGGCAGTTTCCTTGCCACGTCTTGTCAAAGCAGAGATCGTGTACCACTTTTACGGGATTCTCATCAATACGGACGTGGGTAACCCAACCGTGCCCGTTAGCACGTTTCCTCGATTAAAGACGAGTCCCGAACAGTTGCGGGGAGGGCTCTTGGTATTAATCCTCTTATAAAGAGACCAAGGCCTTACTCCTTTTTTCAATCTCAAGCGAGTTCGCCCATCGCCTCGAGTTCCAACACCCTAGGCTCTAGATTCCAGGCGCTTCAGACCTTCGACGATGTCCGGTTCTGACCTTCAAAGCCGATGGACGCCCTCCTCCGTCACGGAGGAGGACGTACTAAAGTTGAGGGAGCCTAAGTTCCTGACCGGCGAAATTTCGCATAGGTTGCCTGCTCAAGGGCGGGTCATTCCCAGTCCCCAGCCCGGTGAGAGCGTGGTGTTCATGTCTCACTTCCTTCGGGGGTTGGGCTTCCCAATGGATCCCTTTGTGAGGGGACTGCTGTTTTATTACGGGCTGGAATTCCATGACTTAGCTCCGGAGTCCATCCTCCATATCTCCTCGTTTATTGTCGTGTGTGAAGCATTCCTCCGTGTTACCCCTCACTTCAGATTATGGCTCAAGACCTTCAAAGTGGAGCCGAAGATGATCAAGGGACGGCACGCAGAGTGCGGAGGCGCTGTTATAAGCAAAAATGCTGATGCTCCATGGCCCGAGGGCTCTTTTCAAGAGGAGCTAGGCTTGTGGCAACGAGAGTGGTTTTATATCACCGCTCCCCGGAGCACCAAGTGGGTGGCGCCTCCTGCCTTTCGCTCGGGTCCCCCACCACGGCTAGCGTCATGGGTCAATAGAGGGTTAGATTGGGGTTTACCCAAAGATGTGCCCTTGTTACAGGGCCGCATTAAGGATCTCTTGGAAGGAGACCTTAGCCTGGTCAAGGTGACGCAGGTCATGCTGATTCACCGAATATTGCCCGGAAAACGTCGCTCCCTTCGCCTGTGGGAGTTTAATCCAGAGGGACCGCGAGCTCTCCAGAATTTCATGGGCGCAACGCCCACGGAGATGTATAAAATGTTCTTCGGATCACAAGAGATGTGCCCGGATTTAACCAAGGACGCAGGCCTAAGCTGCAATCGCCCGGATACTCAAGTAAGCAACCTTGTGCCCGGACCATCTATCCGTATAATTGTCATAAACTTTCCCCTAAAAGAGCCGTCCTTTTAAAAAGGAGTGGATAGCAAAGGCAAAGTTGATCAGGTGTCCGGCTCCCCTTCCCGAAACCAGGCCGGATCCCGTGCTGGTCAGGATGCTGGAGATAATGCCTTTGGAGGGAAGCAAGGGGGAGGACAAGGAAACTATGGCCTCCTCGAAGGAGGCTGCTTCAAAGGGAGGAACCGACAATTCCTCTCCTAAGGGGAAGAAGAGAGATGCCTCTGACGACCCAGAAACCATGGCCTCGAAGCGGGGGGGGGGGAATCCTCGTCAGAGGGTCCGACGCCGGGGAGTTCCTCGGCCGGACTACGCCCTCAAGGGGATTAGCCCTCTAGCGAGCCGTAAGTAGAGAAACATTTTCCTTTTGAGGGATGAGGGAAATCTTTGATTTATATCTGAGAAGATTAACCGAATTTTTACCTTGTAGCTCGGACCTCAGCCCTTCTCAGCAGAGCTCGTCTTCGGGGGATCTCCTTCCGGAGATGATGGAGAGCGGGACGCCTCCCCCTGCCGTGCCACCTAGCGAGGTGGGCGACCCTGAGGTGTCGTCGCGGAGGGTTTCTTCGAATCCGGCAGGGGCGGAAGATAGCTATGTGGCCCCCTGAGGTTCTCCGTGTCCGGCCTTCGAAAGAGGTCGTGGGACAAGTCTGGCACCGTCTGGTGCTCGGCCGGAGGAGCTAAAGATTCTGCTGGGGCGAGCTTCTATCTCGGAGGAGCACCATGCATTGATGGGCACGGTGATTGAAAGGATCTCATCCGCAGAGAGCGCATTGCATGAGGTCGTCAAAAGTTTACTGACGGGTTTTGAGGTACATTAGATAATGTACACTTTTGTCAGTTGCGCATGAATAAGATGCGCCCTGTGTAGATAGTAGCCCCTGAGACTCTGCGCGTCGTCAAGAAATGACGACACGCGGAGGATCATAATCCCAGGTCTAAGATGTCTCCTTTGAATGTAGGCGGCAGGGTGTCCGAAATCGAGCCGAACTGATGATTTTGCCGAACTAAAGCGGCAACTGGACGTGGCAGATGCCGACATCGCGCTTGTCAACAAGCGGCTTGATGAGGCTCAAGGTATGTAATTCCTCGGGCGGCATCAGGTAAGAAGAGTTTTATGCCAGTGTCTTACGATGTGTGTGCTTGACGCAGATGGTGCGGCCGCCGTGGAGAGTCTTAGGGCAGAACTTGCCCGAGCTAAAGAACAAGCCAGAGAAAGTGATGCGGCTGCCAAGAAAGCCCTTGAAGAGCTGAGAGCCGAACAGGCTGCTCATTGCCGAAGCAAGGAAGAGATGGCCGAAAAGTTAAAGAGTGCTGCAGACCATTGCAGACTTCTTGAGAAAGAAGACCAGGCAAAACAGACAGACTTAGAGAAGGCCGTTGCCAATGCCAAGGATGCGCGCTCTGCGATGAGAGCTGCGAAGGAGGAGCTGCATCAAGCCAAACAGATTGCGGCTGGAAAGCCCTTTATGCTGTGAAGGAAATTTTGCGATCCGAAGTTTGCTCCGTTGGACCGGATGTGGGGTGTGGAGGATACCTATCTGGATTTGGCAGCGAGTGCTGTTGATGCGATCGAACACTTTCAAGATCAGAAAGATCGCGAAGTGGAAAAGTTTTTCTGGTCGCAGTTTCACAATCCAGAGCGTCCACTGGCAGTGGACGATCATTTGGCTCAATGGGCCGAACTGAATAGGTTGTCTGGACTCACCATGAAGTACGTCATGGGTCATCTGTGGCCGGGGATATCGGAGCCGAAGAGTTATTTCAGCTTGGTGCAGCAATCCCTTGACGCGGTGCTGCGTATTAATGCAATGAAGAGGTCAGCATGCATAGAGGGCGCAAGGATGGCTCTTGCCCGTGTCAAGACATACTGGGCAGAGATGGAGACCACCGTTGTTGCGTCCCGAGATTCGAACAAAAGCCGAGTACCCTCCGAGCACTATTTTCAGGAAGTCCTTGAAGGCACTCGTGTAATAGAGACGTAGTGCCCGAAAGATGCTATGTTATGATAGCATATGTAATTATAAAGTAATATTTTGATAAACTGTAGTGGCCTTTTTATACTTGTGCCTTCAAGTATTGGGAACACCTCCTGTGCGGCCGTTTTAAGATATATATATATATACAAAATCTGAAAGATGGCAGTCGTTGGCTTCAGCCCCCACGCACATAGTGCGGGGGTGCTCGCAGAAGACGCATTTTCACACTTAACCCAACGTCTTGGTCCTACAAAGGAGGTGATAGCGCAGCGGGCCAGGCAACCGGACTATAATGCTTTAACACTTTCACTTAGCCATAGGAGCTTGACAGTGAGACTATTTAGGTAGCCCCTTGGTGGCGACTGCGCTCGCCCGAGTTCGGGGCGCGTATGTGCCTGACCGGAAGCGGCCCTTCGTTAAAGCGGAGGAATCCGATAGATTCCGATAGGTCATCGAGTGGCTGACCAGTCTCACGCTACATCATGACAGTCAGTTTTCGGCTTTCTCTACTGAGGTGCTCGCCCGGCCGAACCGGGGCACAATCGCAGTAGTTCTCCTGGTGCTACCTTAGCCGATAGAGCGGAACGTAAGGTAGCCGAACTCAGGAGCCGGGCAACCCAACATTTGACCAAAGACATGATTCGGAGCTGATGCATATAATGCCAAAACTCGCGACGCCGAACACTCCCTAAGGTGTTCGGTCTTTATGAGTGCGGGCGAAACAACACTCTTTATTAAAAAAGCCCCTAGTGTCCAGGTACGTGCAAAAATTCTGACGTGGCCACATGCCAAGACGCCAGCCTCCTCCTTGGTTATATCAGAAAAAACCAGGGGATGTGTAGCAACAAGAGACAGTAAAAAAGGTTTACGCAGGGTCTTAATCTAAAAAGAATCCTTTAGGACGGGTCCCTACTGCACGTCTGCGCCTGTGTCTCCGTTGTGCCGTATCCTGGACGGGCGCCGCACGACGTTCATCTGTAAAAGAGAGGAACTGAGTTGAAAACGGGTCGTGCCGAACAAAAGTTTAAAATAAACAAAGTATAAAGTAAAATATATAAAATTGAGCTTTATTGTCTCTTATTGTATATGCATGGAGCCCCTAGTGGGGGTATATGGCCACTAAGCCTGCATCAATGATGATTTTGTACCGAACTCGTCTATCCGCGTTCGTGGTCTTTAATGACCTAATTTGAAGTTTTTTGGCCGGTGAGGCCATTTTACTGTGGGGCTGCCAAAGCGGCCGCACAGTCCTCCGCTTGGAGAGGCGCACTTTAGTGCTTCCCCTTCAAAGAGATGATGCCTCGTGGACCGGGCATCTTAAGCGTGAGAGATGCATAATGCGGTATTGCGCTAAAGCGAGCAAAAGCTTCGCGTCCCAGTAGTGCTTGATAGCGACTTGAGAACGGGACGCTATGGAAGGTCAGCATTTCACGGCGGAAGTTATCGGCATGGCCGAATATAACTTCGAGCCGGAGAAAACCCATACAATGGTTGTCCGGACCAGGTGTTACCCCTTGAAAGGAGGTTTTGCTGCGGCGGATTCTTGCTGGGTTTATCCCCATGTGATGGATTGTATCCTGTTATATCAGGTTTAGTCCACTGCCGCCGTCCATAAGGACATTTGAAAACTGGAGTCCGCCAATTATTGGATCGAGTATCAAGGCAGTCCAGCCTGCATTCTTGATATTTCTAGAATAATCTAGCTGATCGAAGATGGTTGGTTTTGACAATCAGTGGCGGGACCCTTTGGGGATAGGTCGTGTGGTGCGTACCTTTATGGGCACCACACGTTTTATTATGTGAAGTAAGTTCATTGTTTTTACTTCTTGTGGGAAGTTCTTTTGTTTCCTGGTGCTCTACTTTTGGGGTTCGTCCTCGTCTTCGCTTGGTGTGTCGAGCCCCTTGTGTTCAGCATTGAGTCTGCCGGATTGTTTGAAAACCCAACAATCTCTGTGGGTATGGTTAGCAGGCCTCCCGAGAATATTGTGTATCTGACATATCCTGTCTAGGATTTTATTTAAGTTGGATGGATCGTCCTTGTTATCCTGGAGGGGCGGTTTTGTCTGATTTTGTCGTGAGCCTTTGAATCCGGCATTGACTGCCGTACTCTTCGGACTTTTTTCCTTAGTCCGGTGATGGTCCTTGTGGCATCACGGTTTTCCGTTTCCATCCCTAGTTTTAGATGTACTTGGGTCGCTGGGGCTGCACCTTGCCAACCAGTTGTCCTCTCCTGCACAAAAGCGGGTCATGAGGCTTGTTAGTGCGGCCATTGTTCTTGGCTTTTCTTGGCCGAGGTGTCTGGCGAGCCATTCGTCTCGGACGTTATGCCTGAAAGCTGCTAAGGCTTCGGCGTCCGGACAGTCGACTATCTGATTCTTTTTAGTGAGGAATCTATTCCAGAACTACCGAGCTGATTCTCCGGGCTGTTGAGTTATGTGACTAAGATTGTCTGCATCCGGAGGGCGGACATAGGTCCCTTGAAAATTTGCTCGGAAAGCATCCTCGAGCTCTTCCCAACTTCCAATTGTGTTTTCAGGAAGGCTTTTAAGCCAATGCCGGGCTGGCCCTTTAAGCTTAAGGGGTAAATATTTTATGGCGTGGAGATCATCTCCTCTAGCCATGTGTATGTGGAGGATATAATCCTCGATCCAGACTCCAGGGTCTGTTGTTCCATCATATGCCTCTATGTTTACGGGTTTGAATCCCTCTGGAAATTCATAGTCCAGGACCTCATCGGTGAAACATAGGGGGTGTGCGGCGCCCCTGTATTTGGGTGTGCCGGATTCTCATGATGGCTTTATTGCATTGCTTACGAGAGCTTGCTTTCTTGGCCCATAAATGGACCTAACTGGGCCATGATGCGAATCCTTAAGTGGGTCGCATGCCAATTTAAGTGCGGCGCCGCTTGCCGCTTCATGCTGGCCATGGGGTCGTCTATCCGACCGTGTGGCTTTCTTATTTTTTGAATGCGAGGGCTCTAGGGCCTCTTCATCGAATTCAGGCAGTAGCTTTCTTTTCGGGTAGCTTTTAGTGTGGCTACCGTCGCCGTATTTATCTGCGGTATTGATTACTTTGCTCCATCTAATCCAGAGTGCATCTTTCGTTGTTTTTAGCTTCCTCTTCTGCTTTTTTAGGCTGCGTGCAGTTGCAACGAGCCTCTCGTGGAGATTCTTCTGCACCATGGGTTTATCCGGCGTGAGCTCGTCCGGAATGCCGTTTTCGCCGGAGGAGGGATGTTCGGTTTCTCTATCCGTGTTGCCCTATTCGGACAGTTGCTCTAAGGCCTGCTCATCGTCTACCGGCTTGTCCTGCTCTATGGCTGGGTTTTTATCGAGGCGGGGCTTGGGTCGGTGTTTACGCCGACGCTTTGATTGCTTTTCCGGGGGTCGATCTCCCATTCCATCCCCTTTTTCCTTGTTGTCGCTTCCTTTAGGGGTATCCACCATGTACACATCGTGAGATCAGGTGGTTGTCCAATGCCCTATGGGCATTGGTTCATCGGTATCTCCTGCATCGTCATCCATGCTGTCGATGTCTCTGGAGTCGAAGTTGAGCACGTCGTATAAATTGTCGACAGTGGCTACCAAGTGGGTGGTGGGTGGGCTTTCAATTTGTTCATCGTCCGTATCCCATCCTCGCTGACTGCAGTTTGGCCAGGGCTCTCCTGATAAAGAGAGAGACTTGAGAGAATTCAGGATATCGCTAAAAGGCGAGTGCTGAAAGATGTCCGCGGCGGTGAACTCCATTATTGGCGCCCAATCGGATTCGATCGGCAGGGGCGCGGGGGGTTCGGAGTCCGGAGAGGAGTCCGGATCCTCGGAGTCGTGAGTCACGCGGAGTGTGGGGCCGGCGTTCGGCTCGATCGCCTTTGAGATCGCAGCCCCCGAGGTGACGTGCAACCGCTCATCCTCGATTGACACAACTGTCTCCGAATTAAGGGTCAGAGCTGGTGTGTTTGCGGCCTCCGGGATACTGTTCAGTTACAGAGCTAGATCATGCCCCGCGAGACAGTGCGGCGCGCTTGGTTGTGGCTCGAATCCGTCGAAGATGAAATCTCCGCGGTTGTCTGCCATGTAATTTAGGCTTCCAAACCTGACTTGATGGCCAGGGGCGTAGCTTTCGATCTGCTCCAGGTGCCAAGTGAATTGGCCCGCAGTGCGAAGCCGCCGAAGACGAAGATCTGTCCGAGGAGAAAAGTCTCACCCTGGACCGCATCGTTGTTGATGATCAAAGGAGCCATCGGGCCTAAAGGCGACGACACAGAGGAACTCTCAATGAAAGCACCAACGTCGGTGTCAAAACCGGCGGATCTCGAGTAGGGGGTCCCGAACTGTGCGTCAAGGCCGGATGGTAATAGGAGACAAGGGACGCGATGTTTTTACCCAGGTTCGGGCCCTATCGATGGAGGTAATACCCTACTCCTGCTTGATTAATATTGATGATATGGGTAGTACAAGAGTAGATCTACCACGAGATCAAGGAGGCTAAACCCTAGAAGCTAGCCTATGGTATGATTGTTGTATATGGAGTTGATGTCCTACGGACTACAACCCTCCGGTTTATGTAGACACCAGATAGGGTTAGGGTTACACAGAGTCGGTTACAATGGTAGGTGATCTTGAATATCCGCATCGCCAACCTTGCCTTCCACGCCAAGGAAAGTCACGTCCGGACATGGGACGAAGTCTTCAATCTTGTATCTTCATAGTCCTGGAGTCCGGCTGAAGGTATAGTCCGGCTACCCGAACACCCCCTAATCCAGGACTCCCTCAGTGATGCATAGAAACGAGAGGGGAAGAGTGTTGTCCACATACCCTCGTAGACCGTAAGCGGAAGCGTTATGACAACGCGGTTGATGTAGTCGTACGTCTTCACGATCGACCGATCCTAGTACCGAAAGTACGGCACCTCTGTGATCTGCACACGTTCGGCTCGGTGACGCCCCACAAACTCACGATCCAGCAGAGTGTCGAGGGAGAGCTTCGTCAGCACGATGGCATGATGACGGTGATGATGATGCTACCGGGACAGGGCTTCGCCTAAGCACCGTTACGATATGACGAAGGTGGATTATGGTGGAGGGGGGCACCGCACACGGCTAAGGGATCAATGATCAACTTGTGTGTCTATGGGGTGTCCCCTGGCCATGTATATAAAGGATGGAGGGAGGAGGTGGCCGGCCCTCATAGGGCACGCCCAAAGTGTGGAGTCCTACTAGGACTCCCTAGTCCTAGTAGGATTCCACCTCCCACGTGGAATAGGAAAAAGGGAAGGGAAGGGAGAAGGAGAAGGAAGGAAGGGGGCGCCCCCTTTCCCTAGTCCAGTCCATGGGGAAGGGGCGCGACCACCCTTGAGGCCTTTCTCTCCTTTCCCGTATGGCCCATTAAGGCCCAATACGAATTCCCGTAACTCTCCGGTACTGCGAAAAATACTCGAATCACTCGGAACCTTTCTGATGTCCGAATATAGCCTTCCAATATATCGATCTTTACAGCTCGGCCATTTCGAGACTCCTCGTCATGTCCCCGATCTCATCCGGGACTCCGAACAAACTTCGTTCATCAAATCACATAACTCATAATAAAAATCGTCACAGAACATTAAGCGTGCGGACCCTACGGGTTCGAGAACTATGTAGACATGACCGAGACTCATCTCCAGTCAATAACCAATAGCAGAACCTGGATGCTCGTATTGGTTCCTACATATTCTACGAAGATCTTTATCGGTCAAACCGCATAACAACATATGTTGTTCCCTTCGTCATCGGTATGTGACTTGCCCGAGATTCGGTCGTCGGTATCCTCATACCTAGTTCAATCTTGTTATCGGCAAGTCTCTTTACTCGTTCTGTAATGCATCATCCCGAAACTAACTCATTAGTCACAATGCTTGCAAGGCTTATAGTGATGTGCATTACCGAGAGGGCCTAGAGATACCTCTCCGATACACGGAGTGAAAAATCCTAATCTTGATCTATGCCAACTCAACAAACACCATCGGAGACACCTGTAGAGCATCTTTATATTCACCTAGTTACGTTGTGATGTTTGATAGCACACAAGGTGTTCCTCCGGTATTCGGGAGTTGCATAATCTCATAGTCTGAGGAACATGTATAAGTCATGAAGAAAGCAGTAGCAATGAAACTGTAATGATCATCGTGCTAAGCTAATGGATGGGTCAAGTCAATCACATCATTCTCTAATGATGTGATCCCGCTTATCAAATGACAACTCTTTGTCCATGGCTAGGAAACTTAACCATCTTTGATTAATGAGCTAGTCAAGTAGAGGCATACTAGTGACATTCTGTTTGTCTATGTATTCACACATGCACTAAGTTTCCGGTTAATACAATTCTGGCATGAATAATAAACATTTATCATGATATAAGGAAATATAAATAACAACTTTATTATTGCCTCTAGGGCATATTTCCTTCATAACCCCTCTTTTACCTACAGTAATCTCTACTTAAACATGGTGCTCAACGCTATATATTATTTCAAAATGATGTATGGCTATCCTATGATGTTTGAGTAGATCCATTTTTTCCTATGGGTTAATTGATGATCGTGATTGGTTTGAGTTGCATGTTATATTATTGGTGATGTCCTATGGTTCTCTCCGTGTCGCGCAAGCATGAGGGATCCCCGTTGTAGGGTTTGCAATATGTTCATGATTTGCTTATGGTGGGTGGCGTGAGTGATAGAAACACAAACCCGAGTAAGTAGGTTGTTTGCGTATGGGAGTAAAGAGCACTTGATGCCTTATGATCATCATTATTAGAACATTGTCCCATGATCAAAATAAAAGTGTCCAAAGAAGCCCCCCCCCCAAAAAAAAAGATAGAGGCCAAAGAAGCCTACAAAAAAAGAAGAAAAAAGAAAAAAAGGAAAAAAGGAAAAAAAGAGAAGGGACAATGTTACTATCCTTTTACCACACTTGTGCTTCAGAGTAGCACCAAGTTCTTCATATAGAGAGTCTCTTGAGTTATCACTTTCATATACTAGTGGGAATTTTCATTATAGAACTTGGCTTGTATATTCCAACGATTCCCCAAATGCCCTAGGTCTTCATGAGCAAGCAAGTTGGATGCACACCCACTTAGTTTTCAGTTTGAGCTTTCATACACTTATAGCTCTTAGTGCATCCCTTGCATGGCAATCCCTACTCCTCGCATTGACATCAATTGATGGGCATCTCCATAGTGATACGTCTCCGTCGTATCTACTTTTCCAAACACTTTTGCCTTTGTTTTGGACTCTAACTTGCATGATTTGAATGGAACTAACCCGGACTGACGCTGTTTCAGCAGAATTACCATGGTGTTATTTATGTGCAGAAACAAACGTTCTCGGAATGACCAGAAACTTCATGGAGCAACTTTTCAGAAAATATGAAAAATACCTGCAAAAGATGAAGGCCAGGGGGCCCACCACCTGTCCACGAGGGTGGGGGCGCGCCTGCCCCCTAGGGCACGCCCCCTACCTCATGGGCCCCCTGTTGCCTCTCCGACTCCAACTCCAACTCCATATATTGTGTTTCGGGGAGAAAAAAAATCAGAGAGAAGAAATCATTGTGTTTTACGATACAGAGCCGCCGCCAAGCCCTAAAACCTCTCGGGAGGGCTGATCTGGAGTCCATTCGGGGCTCCGGAGAGGGGAAGCCGTCGCCATCGTCATCATCAACCATCCTCCATCACCAATTTCATGATGCTCACCGCCATGCGTGAGTAATTCCATCGTAGGCTTGCTGGACGGTGATGGGTTGGATGAGATCTATCATGTAATCGAGTTAGTTTTGTTAGGGTTTGATCACTAGTGTCCACTATGTTCTGAGATTAATGTTGCTATGACTTTGCTATGCTTAATGCTTGTCACTAGGGCCTGGGTGCCATGATTTCAGTTCTGAACCTATTATGTTTTCATCAATATATGAGTGTTCTTGATCCTATCTTGCAAGTCTATAGTCACCTATTATGTGTTATGATCCGTTAACCCCGAAGTGACAATAATCGGGATACTTACCGGTGATGGCCGTACTTTGAGGAGTTCATGTATTCACTATGTGTTAATGCTGTGTTCCGGTTCTCTATTAAAAGGAGGCCTTAATATCCCTTAGTTTCAGTAAGGACCCCGCTGCCACGGGAGGGTAGGACAAAAGATGTTATGCAAGTTCTTTTCCATAAGCACGTATGACTATAATCGGAATACATGCCTACATTACATTGACGAACTGGAGCTAGTTCTGTGTCACCCTAGGTTATGACTGTTACATGATGAACCGCATCCGGCATAATTCTCCATCACTGATCCATTGCCTATGAGCTTTCCATATATTGTTCTTCTCTTATTTACTTTTCCGTTGCTATTGCTATCATCACTACAAAATACCAAAAACATTACTTTTACTACTGTTACCTTTTGCTACCGTTATCACTACTATCATATTACCTTGCTACTAAACACTTTGCTGCAGATATTAAGTTTCCAGGTGTGGTTGAATTGACAACTCAGCTGCTAATACTTGACAATATTCTTTGGCTCCCCTTGTGTTGAATCAATAAATTTGGGTTGAATACTCTACCCTCGAAAACTATTGCGATCCCCTATACTTGTGGGTTA
Organism: Triticum aestivum; assembly: GCF_018294505.1. Lineage (NCBI taxonomy): Eukaryota > Viridiplantae > Streptophyta > Magnoliopsida > Poales > Poaceae > Triticum > Triticum aestivum. The sequence goes on from NC_057794.1 coordinate 433,156,076, forward strand.
TCACATAGCCCGTTGATTAGCCGTGTCGATGTGAGACTTTCTCCTTTTTTGTCTTCTCAACACAACCTCCACCATCATATTCTATTCCACCTATAGTGATATGTCCATGGCTCACGCTCATGTATTGTGTGAAATTTGAAAAGGTTTGAGAACGTTAGAAGTATGAAAAATTGCCTGGCTTGTCATCGGGGTTGTGCATGATTTGAATATTTGTGTGGTGAAGATGGAGCATAGCCAGACTATATGATTTTGTAGGGATAACTTTCTTTGGCCATGTTATTTTGAAAAGACATGATTGCTTTATTAGTATGCTTGAAGTATTATTGTCTTAATGTCAAATGATAGACTATTGCTTTGAATCACTCGTGTCTTAATATTTTTTTGACCTGGACGTGTCTTAATATTCATGCCATGATTAGATCACTTGATCAAGATTATGCTAGGTAGCATTCCACATCAAAAATTATCTTTTTTATCATTTACCTACTCAAGGACGAGCAGGAATTAAGCTTGGGGGTGCTGATATGTCTTCATCGTATCTATAATTTTTGATTGTTCCATGCCAATATTATACAACTTTCATATACTTTTGGCAACTTTTTATACTATTTTTGGGACTAACATATTGATCCAGTGCTCAGTGCCAGTTCCTGTTTGTTGCATGTTTTTTGTTTCGCGGAAAATCCATATCAAACGGAGTCCAAACGGGATAAAAACTAACGGAGATTTTTTTTGGAATATATGTGATTTTTGGGAAGAAGAATCAACGCAAGATGATGCTCGAGGGGGGCACGAGGCAGGGGGCGCGCCCTGGGCCCTCGTGGCCACCCCGTAAGGCAGTTGGTGCCCTTCTTTCACCGCAAGAAATCTAATATCCGGATAAAAATCGTGTCCAAAATTCAGCCCAATCGGAGTTATGGATCTCCGAGAATTTAAGAAACGGTGAAAGGGCAGAATCTGGGACGCAGAAAGAGAGAGAGAGAGAGAGAGAGAGAGAGAGAGAGAGAGAGAGAGAGAGAGAGAGAGAGAGATCCAATCTCGGAGGGGCTTTCACCCCTCCGTCGCCATGGATGCCATGGACCAGAGGGTAAACCCTTCTCCCATCTAGAGGGGAGGTCAAGGAAGAAGAAGAAGAAGGGGGGCTCTCTCCCCCTCTCTCCCGGTGGCGCCGGAACGCCGTCGTGGCCATCATCATCACCGCAATCTACACCAACAACTTCACCGCCATCATCACCAACTCTTCCCCCCTCTATGCAGCGGTGTAACCCCTCTTTTACCTGTTATAATCTCTACTTAAACATGGTGCTCAACGCTATATATTATTTCCCAATGATGTATGGCTATCCTGTGATGTTTGAGTAGATCCATTTTGTCGTATGGGTTAATTGATGTTCGTGATTGGTTTGAGTTGCATTTTTTATTATTGGTGATGTCCTATGGTGCTCTCCGTGTCGCGCAAGCGTGAGGGATCCCTGCTGTAGGGTTTGCAATATGTTCATGATTTGCTTATGGTGGGTGGCGTGCGTGATAGAAACACAGACCTGAGTAAGTAGGTTGTTTGTGTATGGAATAAAGAGGACTTGATGCCTTATAATGCTATGGTTGGATTTTTACCTTAATGATCTTTAATAGTTGTGGATGCTTGCTAGAGTTCTAATCATAAGTGCATATGATCCAAGAAGAGAAAGTATGTTAGCTTATGCCACTCCCTCAAATAAAATTGCAATAATGATTACCGGTCTAGTTATCGATTGCCTAGGGACAAATAACTTTCTCGTGACAAAAAGCTCTCTACTAAAACTAACTTAGTTGTGTCTTGATCTAAACAGCCTGTCAGTGTCAAAACCGGCGGATCTCGGGTAGGGGTTCCCGAACTATGCGTCTAAGGCGGATGGTAACAGGAGGCAGGGGACACGATGTTTACCCAGGTTCGGTCCCTCTTGATGGAGGTAATACCCAACGACCTGCTCGATTGATATTGATGATATGAGTATTACAAGAGTTGATCTACCACGAGATCGTAGAGGCTAAACCCTAGAAGCTAGCCTATGGTATGATTGTTATCGTCCTACGGACTAAACCCTCCGGTTTATATCGACACCGGGGGGGCTAGGGTTACACAGAGTCGGTTACAAGGGAGGAGATATACATATCCGTATTGCCTAGTGTCGGTGTGAAAACCGGCGGATCTCAGGTAGGGGGTCTCGAACTGTGCGTCTAAGGCCGATGGTAACATGAGGCGAGGGACACGATGTTTACCCAGGTTCGGGCCCTCTTGATGGAGGTAAAACCCAACGTCCTGCTTGATTTATTCTTGATGATATGAGTATTACAAGAGTTGATCTACCACGAGATTGAAGAGGCTAAACCCTAAAAGCTATCCTATGGTATGATTGTATGTTGTCCTACGGACTAAAACCCTCCGGTTTATATAGATACCGGAGGGGGCTAGGGTTACACAAGGTAGGTTACAAAGGAGAAGATATACATATCCGTATTACCTAAGCTTGCCTTCCACGCCAAGTAGAGTCCCATCCGGACACGAGACAAAGTCTTCAATCTTGTATCCTCATAGTCTAACAGTCTGGCCAAAGGATATAATCCGGCTGTCCAGAGACCCCCTCATCCAGGACTCCCTCAGTAGCCCCTGAACTAGGCTTTCAATGATGATGAGTCCGGCGTGCAGTATTGTCTTTGGCATTGCAAGGCGGGTTCCTCCTCCGAATACACCACGGAAGAATTTGAATACAAAGATAGTGTCCAACCCTGCAAAATAAGTTCCACATACCACCGTAGAGAGAATAATATTTCCACAAATCCAATTTGCTGACTTGTTTTAGCAACATGACATTATGCCATGGCCCGGTGATTATTCAAACCGTTTCCTTTAACTAGCCCCACACATAACGCGAGGCAGTTTTTTGACATGTCTTGTCAAAGCAGAGATCGTGTCCCCTTATCACGGGATTCTCATCAATACGGGCGTGGGTAACCCAACCGCGCCATCGATTATGGTGCTTGGGGATAAGCGAGTTTTACCAGGCTAGTGGGGGCGCATAGTTTCGGCCGCCCATATAAAGGGATAAGGATTCACCTTTTCATCCATGCCTTCTTCCTCCTTTGCTCATCCATTTTCACACACTCGAGCTTCAGCGCCCAAATCCGCATTTCCCACCTCGACCTTCTCCAACCATGTCCAGAGCGGGAGGCAGGTGGATGGTCTCCTCCGTCACGGAGGGACACATCAAGAAGCTGAGGAGAGCCGGATACCTGCCTGACGACATCGCGCACCGGCTCCCAGATGAGGGCAGCTCATCCCCACCCCAAGACCCCATGAGAGGGTAGTGTTCCTTACCCATTTCCTCTGCGGACTGGGATTCCCTCTCCACCCATTCGTCCGGGGGCTCATGTTCTATTACGTCCTGGATTTTCACGATCTGGCCTCGAACTTCATCCTCAACATCTCGGCATTTATCGTCGTGCGCGAGGCCTTCCTCCGCATCAAGCCCCACTTCGGCTTATGGCTGAAGACCTTCAATGTCAAGCCGAAGGTAGTGAGCGGCCGCCAGGCGGAGTGCAGAGGCGCCATGGTGGGCAATATGCCCAACGTCACATGGCTCGAGGGCTCCTTCGTGGAGACCATAAAGGGGTGGAAATCGGGGTGGTTCTACATCACCGAGCCGCGTGACCCTAAATGGGCAGCGGCCCCCGAGTTCCGATCTGGCATCCCCACGCGGATCACCTCCTGGCAAGAGAAGGGCCTGTCCTGGGGTAGTTCGGGAGAGTTGACTGGACTCCAAACATGTATTCAAAACATGGTGAACAAGAAGCTCAAACTCGTCAACGTAGTCCAGGTCATGCTCATCCGCCGGATCCTCCCGTGCCAACAATGGGCTTTTAACTTGTGGGAGTTCGACCCGTCCCAGCACCGAGCTCTGAACAGGCTCTTTGACACAACTCATGAGGATGCCTGGAAGGTGCTATTCAAGGGTGCCGAGATTCCCCCTCCCACTACCGAGGATCGTAGGTTCTGCACGAAGCGCCAAGCTAGCGCGGTAAGCTGTTTTACCTCTCACAGGATACTTGTTTTTCATAGTTTGACTCTATGCGGGATCTAAGCTCCCGTACCTTTGACAGGACTGGCAGGAGACGGCCGGACAGATCAACTGTCTGACTCCTTTGCCCGAAGGCCCAGCAGACGCTCTCCTGACGAAGATGCTGACTCCGGCTCCCTACAAGGTGCCGGAGAAGACCAAGAAGGCCAAGGGAACCCGAAAGAGTTCCCGACACCAGGCGTCATCGGACTCATCGTCCGATAACTCTGCGACACACTCCTCCCCCGAAGACGAGGAGGGAGAAGAAGATGCTCCCCCTTTAGTTGGGGGAGACAAAAAAAGGAAGGCCACCTGTAACATCCGAGTAGTGCTTGAGAGAAGCGTAATGCGGTACTGCATTAAAACGAGCGAAAGCCGCTCTTCCGAGTAGTGCTTGATAGCCACTTTGGAATGGAGCGATGTACAAAGTTAACTTTTCACTTCGGAAGTTGTCGGAAGAACCGAATACAACCTCGAGTAATAGAGAGCTCGTGCAGCGGGCCTCTGGGCCTGGAATTACCCCCTTGAAGGTAGTATTACTGTGGCAGATTTTTGTCGGGTCTATCCCCATTTTGCGGACTGCGTCCTGATATATCAGATTTAGACCACTGCCGCCGTCCATAAGGACTCGTGTGAGATGGTATCCATTTATTATTGGGTCTAACACCAAGGCAGCCAATCCTTCATACCGGATGCTTGTCGGGTGATCCCTACGACCGAAAGTGATCGGGCAGGCCAACCAGGGGGTGAACTTGGGGGTGAAGGGCTCTACGGCGCGTATGTCTCAGAGTGCAAGTTTGCTTCTCCTCTTCGTCACATGGATCATGTTTACTGTTTTAACCTCTGGTGGGAATTTTTTCTGTCCTCCGGTGTTTTGCTGGCAAGATTCGTCCTCGTCTTCGCTTGGTGTCTCCCCCCCCCTTGTGTTCGGTGTTTAGCTTACCGACCTGCTTGAAGACCCAACATTCTCTGTGGGTGTGATTTGCAAGTTTATCGTGGGTGCCGTGAATCTGACATAGTTTGTCTAGAATCTTGTTTAGGCTAGACGGTCCATCTCTGCTGCCTTTGAAAGGCTTTTTCCATTGACCTGGTCAAGAGCCCCTGAATCCAGCGTTTACCGCCGTATTATCTGGGCTATCTTCTTTATTTCGACGCTTGCTTTTACTATGTCGTGGTTTTCCATTGCCATCCCTGACTTTGGATGTGCTTGGGTCGCTGGTTCTAGTGCGGGCTAACCAGCTATCTTCACCCTCGCAAAAGCGGGTCATGAGGCTTGTCAGGGCTGCCATTGTTCTCGGTTTTTCTTGGCCGAGGTGTCTGGCGAGCCATTCGTCTCGGATGTTGTGTTTGAAAGCTGCTAAGGCTTCGGCGTCCGGACAGTCGACGATTTGGTTCTTCTTAGTGACAAACCTATTCCAAAGCTTTCGGGCTGACTCTCCGGGCTGTTGAATTATATGACTTAAATCGTCCGCATCCGGAGGTCGGACATAGGTCCCTTGAAAATTAGCCCGAAAAGCGTCCTCGAGCTCCTCCCAACTTCCAATTGAGTTTTCGGGGAGGCTTTTCAGCCAGTGCCGAGCTGGTCCTTTAAGCTTGAGGGGCAAGTACTTGATGGCATGGAGATCGTCTCTGTGAGCCATATGGATATGGAGGGTAAAGTCCTCAATCCAGACCCCAGGGTCTGTGGTCCCGTCGTACGCCTCTATGTTCATTGGTTTGAATCCTTCTGGAAATTCTTGGTCCAGCACATCATCGGTGAAACATAGGGGGTGTGCGGCACCCCTGTATTTGGATGTATCATGGCGTTCGAATGGTTGTAGTATTCGGTTTTGATTTTGTGCCGTAGCGCGCTTCCTAGATCCATAGATGGATCTGGTCATACTAGTTTTTTGGCACAAGTCTTCACGTAAATCGTGTGTTGACTTATGTGTGGCCTTGTTAGCCGCTCTATCACGGTCACAAGATGGTTGATCCGGCCGGTTGGCCGTTTTATTTTTCGGTTGTATGGGCTCTAAGGCCTCATCGTCGAATTTAGGTAATAGCTTGCGCTTTGGATAGCTCTTTGTGTGGTAACCTCCACCATACTTTTCTTCGTTGTCGAGCACTTTGTTCCACCTGCTGTTGAGCGTATTTTGTTCAGCCTTAAGCCTTTGCTTCCGCTTCTTTAGACTCCTCGCTGTGGCAATAAGCCTTCTGCGGAGGTTCTCTTGCTCCAAGTGCGTTTCCGAGATGATGTGTGCATCTTCGTCCGGACTATTTTCCTCCCCATAGGGGGTTTGATGAGGTTTATCCTCGGCATCGCCGTGTTCGGACATCGGATCCGTACTGTGTTCGCCATTTGCAGTTTCGTCGTGCTCTGCCATCGGGGCAATGTGGTCGTTGTTTCCTCTGGAGTCGACTAGAGTGTTATTTTCTCTTGCGCTGTTATCGCTGCTTTTGCCGAGGCGGGATTTGGAGCGGCGCCTACGCTGACGCTTTGTTTGCTTCTTGGAGGGGTCATCCTCCGATGTCTCCTCCTGTTCCTCGTCATCGTTTTCTTTGGGTGTATCCACCATGTATATGTCATGTGGTGAAGTGGTTGTCCAGCGCCCTGTGGGTACTGGTTCCTGTTCCTCTTCTGCATCGTCGTCCATGCCGTCGATGTCTTTGGAGTCGAAATCGAGCATGTCGGTTAAATCATCGACAGAGGCTACTAAGTGGGTGGTGGGTGGGCGGCGAATTTCTTCGTGGTCCGCATCCCATTCTAGTCGGACATAGTTCGGCCAAGGTTCTCCTGACAAGGAGAGAGACCTTAATGAATTTACCACATCGCCGAAAGGTGAGTGCTGAAAGATATCCGCGGGGGTGAACTCCATGATCGGTGCCCTGTCAAATTCGATAGGCACGGATGCAGGCGGCTCGGCGTCCGTGGCAGGAGACGAATCCAGTGGTTCGGCAACACGGCTCTCGTAAGGGGTGAAGTCAGTATCCGGCTCCATCACCACTGAGAGTGCGGCCTCCCTGGTGGGGTCTATCCCTCCATCCTCGGATGGCGCGATTTGGTCCGGATTGAAGGCCAGAGTAGTTGTAGATGCGATCTCCCGAACACTGTCCGACAACAGAGTTACATCATGCTCGTCGTGATTGTGCGGCGCACCTGACATGGGCTCGAATCCGTGGAAGATCAAGTCTCCGCGGATGTCGGCAGTGTAGTTTAAGTTTCTGAACCTTACCTGATGTCTAGGGGCGTAGCTCTCGATCTGCTCCAGATGGCCAAGGGAATTGGCCCGTGGTGCGAAGCCAGCGAATACGAAGATCTGTTCGGGGAGGAAAACCTCACCCTATACCGCATCGTTACCGATGATCGAAGGGGCCATCAAGCCTTATGATGATGGCACAGTGGAACTCTCAATGAAAGCACCAATGTCTGTGTCAAAACCGGCGGATCTCAGGTAGGGGGTCCCGAACTGTGCGTCTAAGGCGGATGGTAACAGGAGGCAGGGGACATGATGTTTACCCAAGTTCGGGCCCTCTTGATGGAGGTAATACCCTATGTCCTGCTCGATTGATATTGATGATATGAGTATTACAAGATTTGATCTACCACGAGATTGTAGAGGCTAAACCCTGGAAGCTAGCCTATGGTATGATTGTTATCATCCTACGGACTAAACCCTCCGGTTTATATAGACAACGGGGGGGGTAGGGTTACACAAGTCGGTTACAAGGGAGGAGATCTACATATCCGTATTGCCTAGCTTGCCTTCCATGCCAAGCAGAGTCCCATCCGGACACGGGACGAAGTCTTCAATCTTGTATCTTCATAGTCCAACAGTCCGTCCAAAGGATATAGTCCGGCTGTCCAGAGACCCCCCTAATCCAGGACTCCCTCACAGCCCCTACATTTTATTTACGTGCTCTTTATTATCTTGCAAACCTATCCAACAACACCTACTAAGTACTTCTAGTTTCATACTTGTTCTAGGTAAGGCGAACGTTAAGCGTGCGTAGAGTTGTATAGGCGGTTGATACGTCTCCAACGTATCTATAATTTTTTATTGCTCCATGCTATATTATCTACTGTTTTGAATGTTTATGGGCTTTATTATACACTTTTATATCATTTTTGGGACTAACCTGTTAACCCAGAGCCCTGTGCCAGTTTCTGTTTTTACCCTGTTTTAGGGTTTCGAAGAAAAGGAAAATCAAACAGAGTCCAATTGACCTGAAACTTCACGGAACTCATTTTTGGAAGGAAAGAAGCCCAGAAGACTTGGAGTGCACATCGGGAGATCTGCGAGGAGGTCACATGGCAGGGGGCGCGCCCTCCACCCTCATGAGCCCCTCGTGGCCCCCCTGACGTACTTCTTCCACCTATATATCTCCATATACCCTAAAAATATCCGTGAGCAAAATAGATCGGGAGTTCTGCCGCCAGAAGCCTCAGTAGCCACCGAAAGCCAATCTAGACCCGTTCCGGCACCCTGCCGGAGGGGGCAATCCTTCTCCGGTGGCCATCATCATCATCCCGGTGCTCTCCATGACGAGGAGGGAGTAGTTATCCCTCGGGGCTGAGGGTATGTACCAGTAGCTATGTGTTTGATCTCTCTCTCTCTCATGTTCTTGAGATGATATGATCTTCATGTATCGCGAGCTTTGCTATTATATTTGGATCCTATGATGTTTCTTCCCCCCTCTACTCTCTTGTAATGAATTGAGTTTCCCCTTTGGTGTTATCTTATCGGATTGAGTCTTTAAAGATTTGAGAACACTTGATGTATGTCTTGCATGGGATACCTGTGGTGACAATGGGGTATTCTATGATCCACTTGATGTATGTTTTGGTGATCAACTTGAGGGTTCCGTGACCTTGGGAACCTATGCAATAGGGGTTGGCACACGTTTTCGTCGTGATTCTTCGGTAGAAACTTTGGGGCACTCTTTGAGGTTCTATGTGTTGGTTGAATAGATGAATCTGAGATTGTGTGATGCATATCGTATAATCATACCCACGGATAATTGAGGTGACATTGGAGTATCTAGGTGACATTAGGGTTTTGGTTGATTTGTGTCTTAAGGTGTTATTCTAGTACGAACTCTAGGGCTGTTTGTGACACTTATAGGAATAGCCCAACGGATTGATTGGAAAGAATAACTTTGAGGTGGTTTCGTACCCTACCATAATCTCTTCGTTTGTTCTCTGCTATTAGTGACTTTGGAGTGACTCTTTGTTGCATGTTGAGGGATAGTTATGTGATCCAATTATGTTAGTATCATTGAGGGAACTTACACTAGCGAAAGTATGAACCTTAGGCCTTGTTTCCTATCATTACAATACCGTTTATGCTCACTTTTATCACTTGCTACCTTGCTGTTTTTATAATTTCAGATTACAAAAACCTTTATCTACCATCCATATACCACTTGTATCACCATCTCATCGCCGAACTAGTGCACCTATACAATTTACCATTGTATTGGGTGTGCTGGGGACACAAGAGACTCTTTGTTATTTGGTTGCAGGGTTGCTTGAGAGAGACCCTCTTCATCCTACGCCTCCTACGGATTGATAAACCTTAGGTCGTCCACTTGAGGGAAATTTGCTACTGTCCTACAAACCTCTGCACTTGGAGGCCCAACAACGTCTACAAGAAGAAGGTTTTGTAGTAGGCATCAAGCTCTTTTCTGGCGCCGTTGCCGGGGAGGTTAGTGCTTGAAGGTATATCTTTAGATCTTGCAATCTAGTCTTTTAGTTTCTTGTTTTATCACTAGTTTAGTTTATAAAAGAAAACTATAAAAAAATGGAATTGAGTTTGCCTCATACGCTTCATCTTTTTAATATCTTTCGTGAGTATGATGGAAAGGAAAATTGTGCTCAACTGCTAGAAGAAGAATGCATTAGAATGTTTGGAACTAAATATTTGAATGATGAGCATGATTGCAATGTTGTTAGTACGAATTCTTTGAATATCCATGACACTAATGATGATTGCACTAGTTATGATGAAAATGTCTCCTATAATCATGTCAATTTTTGTGGAGTGCATTGGGTTTGTAAGTACACACCAAATAGAGAAGATAGATATTGCAAGAAGCATAAGTACTTAGAAACTAAATTGTTGCAAGAAGAGCTAGATGATGAGTTGAAAATTTAATTTTTCTTGGCCGTACTTGTGAGCTTTGTAATGAACATGGCCATTTAATTATCCGATGCAAATTGTTTCATGATCTAATCGTGTCCAAAAATTGTGATGACTTGATTTCCCTTGCACATCATAATGAACTTAGTTTGCTCTTGGGTTATGAAGAAATTAAACATATAACTAAGGATATTCCAAAATTTGCCCTTGATAAAGTTCTTCATTTTGATCTAGAGAAAATTTATATGTATTGTGCGGTGAATTGCATTGAAAATCCTTATATTGCCAACTACATAAAGAAAAGAAAACAAATAGAAGATGAAGAGAATACTAATGAAAGAGAAGAGACTTCCCAATATCCTCCTATTATTTCTTATGATGAATCAGGTAACGAGGAGGAGCCTCCTATTCAACCAATCTCATTAATAAGGAGCTCCAAAAGGAGGATTGAACCCACACATGATGTGGTGAAGAAGAAGAAAAGAAAAAGGAAGAGAGGTAAAAAGATCTCTCTCTCAAATAATGCTGCTCCTATTACTATTGTGCCTCATGAAAATATAATTGTGGAAGATAATGATACTTCTTATGATCTTGAAAATCTGTTTGGCACTTGCTTGGAAGAATATGATAATTACTATACTATTGGTGCTATCTATACTATTAATGATGAGAGTGATTATGCTTATGATATGAAAAGGCCCAAGCTTGGGGATGCTATGTTTGATGAAGATGATGTTTTTGAGAATATATTTGCTGCAATTAATGTTTTTCCCAAGCTCGGGGATGCTACGCTTAATGAAGATGATATTTTTAGTCTCCCAAGTTTTGATATGCAAATTTATAATGATGATAGCATGCCTCCTACTTATGATAATTATTATGATGATACATATGCTATAAAAATTAGTGATTATATTTATAAAACATGTCATGTTTAAGATTATCCCTTCTCTGAACATTACTCTTTTAATGCGGAAACAATTTATAGTATCCAAGTCTCTTATGATACTCCCACTATCCTGAATGAGAAGAATTTTGCTTATGTGGAGAGTAATAAAATTTCTATGCTTGTAGATCATGAAAAGAATGCTTTAGGTGCTGGTTATATTGTTTAATTAATTCATGATGCTACTGAAAATTATTTTTAGGGAGGAATATATGCTTGTAGGAATTGCAATAATATCAAGTTTCCTCTCTATGTGCTTAAAGTTTTGAAGTTATGCTTGTTTTGCCCTCCTATGCTAGTTGATTATTGTTCCCACAAGTTGTTTGCTCACAAAATACCTACGCATAGGAAGCATGTTAGACTTAAATGTGCTAGTCATATTCTTCATGATGCTCTCTTTATGTTTCAATTCTTATCCTTTATGTGAGCATCATTGAAATCATCATGCCTAGCCAGGGGCGTCAAACGATAGCGCTTGTTGGGAGGCAACCCAACTTTATTTTCGTTCCTTACTTTTTGCTCCTGTTTAGTAATAAATAAATCATCTAGCCTCTGTTTAGATGTGGTTTTATGCTTTTAATTAGTGTTTGTGCCAAGTAGAACCTTTGGGAAGACTTGGGGAAAGTCTTTGTGATCATGTTGTAAAAAACAAGAAACTTTAGCGCTCACGAGAATTGCTTCCATTTTATTTGGAGACTGCTATTTAGTTAATTGTTTTTGCATATGATTAATAGATAAATTCCTCAGGTCCAGAAATTTATTTGAGAATTTTACGAGTTCCAGAAGTATACGCTTGATTCAGATTACTACAGATTGTTCTGTTTTTGACAGATTCTGTTTTTCGTGTGTTGTTTGCTTATTTTGATGAATCTATGGCTAGTAAAATAGTTTATAAACCATAGAGAAGTTGGAATACAGTAGGTTTAACACCAATATAAATAAAGAATGAGTTCATTACAGTACCTTGAAGTGGTCTTTTGTTTTCTTATACTAACGGAGCTTACGAGTTTTCTGTTAAATTTTGTGTTGTGAAGTTTTCAAGTTTTGGGTAAGGATTCGATGGACTATGGAATAAGGAGTGGGAAGAGCCTAAGCTTGGGGATGCCCAAGGCACCCCAAGGTAATATTCAAGTACAACCAAGAGCCTAAGCTTGGGGATGCCCCGGAAGGCATCCCCTCCTTCGTCTTCGTTCATCGGTAACTTTACTTGGAGCTATATTTTTATTCACCACATGATATGTGTTTTGCTTGGAGCGTCAATTTATTTTGTTAGGATTTGCTTTCTGTTATTTAGAACAATGTTTTGCATCTTTTATTTCAATAAAAGTGGCATTGATGGCCTTTACTATGCCTATGTTACAAGTATACATGTCGCTGTTTGAAAACAGAAAGTTTACCGCTGTTGCAATAATTCCCTAGAAAAGTCAGAATGTGATGAAATCTTTTGCATATTAAGCTATCATAAATTTACTACAGTGGGAATTTTATTTCATAATTTTTGGAGCTAGGGAAGTATGGATGTTGCAGCATTCTTTACAGACTATCCTGTTTAGGCAGATTGCTGTTATGTTTGCATTGTTTGCATGTGGTTGCTACTTTAATGATTCTATTTGAGGATGGGACTATTAAATATTCATAGGCATTTAGTATGCAATGTTGAATAATAATTTTAGTGATTTTCTACAGTATAGTATGATAAGGTTTTTGCAATGGTTTATACTAACTTATCTCACGAGTCCTTGTTGAGTTTTGTGTGGATGGAGCTTTTGAGATTTAGGGAGACCGTGATATGAGAGGAATTAAGGAGACACAAAAGCTCAAGCTTGGGGATGCCCAAGGCACCCCAAGATAATATTTCAAGAAGTCTCAAGCATCTAAGCTTGGGGATGCCCCAGTTGGCATCCCACCTTTCTTCTTCAACAACTATCGGTTAGTTTCGGTTAATCCTAAGTTTTTGCTTCTTCACATGATGTTTGTCATTCTTAGAATGTCATTTTATTTTGCTTTGCTTGCTGTTTGAATAGAATACCAAGATCTGAAATAATTAAATTTTAGAGAGTCTTCACATAGTTGCATAATTATTCGACTACTCATTGATCTTCACTTATATCTTTTGGAGTAGTTTATTATCTGCTCTAGTGCTTCACTTATATCTTTTAGAGCATGGTGGTAGTTTTATTTTGAAGAAATAGATGAACTCTCATGCTTCACTTATATTATTTTGAGAGTGTTTAGAACATCATGGTAATTTACATAAAATCCTAATATGCTAGGTATACAAGATTAGTAAAAACTTTCATATAGAGTATTGAATACTAAGAGAAGTTTGATGCTTGATGATTGTTTTGAGATATGGAGGTAATAATATCAAAGTCATGCTAGTTGAGTAGTTGTGAAATTGAGAAATGCTTGTGTTGAAGTTTGCAAGTCCCGTAGCATGCACGTATGGTAAACGTTGTGTAACAAATTTGAAACATGAGGTGTTATTTGATTGTCCTCCTTATGAATGGCAGTCGGGGACGAGCGATGGTCTTTTACTACCAATCTATCCCCCTAGGAGCATGCGCGTAGTGCCACGGTTTTTGATGACTTGTAGATTTTTGCAATAAGTATGTGAGTTCTTTATGACTAATGTTTACTCCATGGATTATACGCACTCTCACCCTTCCATCCTTGCTAGCCTATTCGGTACAGTGCATTGCCCATTCTCACATCGAGAGTTGGCGCAAACTTCGCCGGTGCATCCAAACCCCATGATATGATACGCTCTTTCACACATAAACTTCCTGAAAGGATCGATATGGTTGACTAGAGGGGGGTGAATAGGCAACTAACAATTTTTAGCTTTTCTTTAACAATTTAAACTTTGCATCAAAGTAGGTTGTCTAGATATGCAACTAGATGAGCAACCTATATGATGCAACAAGGATAGGAACACAAGAAAGCAAGAGATATATCACAAATAAGCTTGCACAAGTAAAGGCACGAGATAACCAAGAGTGGAGCCGGTGGAGACGAGGATGTGTTATGGAAGTTCCTTCCATTTGAGGGGAAGTACGTCTCCGTTGGAGTGGTGTGGAGGCACAATGCTCCCCAAGAAGCGGCTAGGGCCACCGTATTCTCCTCACGCCCTCACACAATGCGAGATGCCGTGATTCCACTATTGGTGCCCTTGGAGGCGGCGACCGGACCTTTACAAACAAGGTTGGGGGCAATCTCCACAACTCAATTGGAGGCTCCCAACGACACCACGAAGCTTCACCACAATGGACTATGGCTCCGTGGTGACCTCAACCGTCTAGGGTGCTCAAACACCCAAGAGTAACAAGATCCGCAAGGGATTAGTGGGGGAATCAAATTTCTCTTGGTGGAAGTGTAGATCGGGGCCTTCTCAACCACACCCGAGCAAATCAACAAGTTTAATTGGCTAGGGAGTGAGATCGGGCGAAAATGGAGCTTGGAGCAACAATGGAGCTTAGGGTTGGAAGAGTTGGTCAACTAGAGGAAGAAGACACCCCTTTCATAGCTTAGGACAAAAATCCAACCGTTATCCACCTACCAGCCCGCGACCAGTGGTACTACCGCCCCAGACCAGTGGTACTACCGCAGGGCCACGCGGTACTTCCGCTTGCTGACAAGCGGTACTACCGCAAGGCCACGCGGTACTACCGTGCGGACCCGCGGTACTACCGCAGCAGCAGCAGCAGCTAGGGCAGACCTGTAGCACAAGAGGTGAGGGCGATACTGCCGCGGGCGCGGTACAACCGCTCCCCCTTGCGGTACTACAGCAAGGCAGGAAACCCCTAGCCTGGGAAGAGCGCGGATAAAGATACATCCGTGCCTACTTTCGCTGGTAAACGGAAGAAGCAAAAATCTGACACAGTACTACCGCAGAGGAGCGGTACTACCGCCTGGCAACTGATCCAGGCCGCGCACGGTACTACCGCGCAAGGGATGCGATACTACCGCAGCGGTGCGGATGTAAAAAATTACATCCACCCCTACTACCGCGAAGGAGCGGTACTTGGCCTGGGGGCCACGATACTGCGGCTCCAGAGGATCGGTACTACCGTGCCGAAGTGCGGTACTACCACGGGTGCCCGCGGTACTACCGCTCAACAAGGAGCAGTACTACCGCAAGCACACCAACAGCAGTCAGGACAAGGGAAAAGAGGATCAACGGAGGATGCTCCAAAGTGCAGGGGAAAGGAGGGGACAAGGAAGAAAACGTGTACGTGATGATTCCACCCAAACCTTTCCGACGCGGACTCCCTCTTGATAGTACGGCTTTCCTACGACTCAAATCCACCAAAAAGAAACGTAGAAAAGACGTCGTCTTCAACAGTCTTCAAGGGGCACCAAACCATCTTGTGCCTAGCGATGAAACGTCTGGGAAACTCAAGGCACATGATTAGTCCGCAAAAGCATTGTCATCAATCACCAAAACACCTTAGGGATAAATATGCCCTTACAATCTCCCCCTTTTTGGTGGATTGATGACAATACGGGATTTGCAAAGAGGAAATAAGGTTAAGCAAACGCAAACCCCTCCTCTCTAGAATATAGACGGGCTCCCCTAGATGTGTGCCAACTAGATGGGTGCTTTGGACTGCACAGCACACATACTAAGATCAAAGCTCCCCCTATATTATAGAGACAAGGCATATCTTGCAAAAGTAAGGCTAACACTAGACAAGATAGCAAATACGAGCATAACAAGTAGCACAAACATAAGCTCACTAGGATAGAATAGAGTGCATATGTCTTACACCATATGAAGGATAAGTCTCAAAGGCGCAAACTAAACCAAAGCAAACGACAAAGCAAACACCAAAGATGACACGACTCGCAAGCACGCAAATCCCTACACTCTCTCCCCCTTTGGCATCGAGACGCCAAAAAGGTATAGAGGACACCTACACAAAAGGGGTGGCTCAGGAAGAGAAATCATCCCAATGCTCCTCGTGCTCCTCGTCAGACCCGGCAGCGGGGACAGTCTCCTCGATGTCCTCCTCAGAACTAGTCCACTTGAAACCTTGCTTCGCCATCCATGCAGCATCTGGCGTGATGGCATCCTTAGAACCGCCAGAGACATCCTCGCCAAAGAGCCTCATGACCTTCTTGTCGCGGAGGCGACTCTCCTTGGATGCCACGTGAGTCCTGTACTGCCCCTTCGCCTGCATGCAGAAGAGAGTCCTCATCTTGTCCTTCAACTTCTTGGCCCACGACGGCTCAAAGGAAGGTGGGGAAGACCTAGTAGCACGGTCCTCAACAACATCCTCTGCACCAGCCTCCTCCTCACCAATAGCCCTCCTAGCAGCAGACGCCTCAGCACGAGTAGTAGTGTTGGCCCAGTTGGGCTTGATGCGGAGACTGATGGACTCATGCCGAATCCAGTCTGGAGCAAGGAACTCATCACCAGGGTACATCTTCTCCCAAGTCGTGGAGATCAACAGAAACAGGTATGGTCCATAGATAGGTACCTTGCGGGTGTACACCGCAAACCTAAGCTCACACCACATGATGTGTGAGACATCAAGTGGCTGAGTCTGAGACGAACGTGCCTCCACGCACAGGAGCATCATGTCCACCAGATAGGAATGAACCTTGTCCTTGTCGCCAATGCGAGGGAACAGAGTGTTGCGGAAGATGCGATGCATGATATCCAGAAAAGAGTTCAACACCCAAGTCGACTTGCCACTGGGAAGCACCTTCTCAACATAGTACGGCTGAAGCAAGTTCTTGTTAGCAGACTCAAAATTGGCGTGGGGGCGAACACCAATGGGCATGTGAAGCCCGTCATCAGGAACGTGGAGCAGACCCATGAACTCCTTCCAGATAGCAGACAACTGACGGCCATTGGTCATCCAAGTCATCCTCCTCTCATCCCCGGGGTGAAAGTGAACTGAGGCAAAGAACTGACAGATAAGCTCAGGATCACAGTCAAGGTGGAAAGAGATCACATGTTCAATACCGAACTGCTCCACCAAATCCAGAGCTTCTCCAAAGTAGTCACGAAACTTGTCCTTCCTCATGTGATTCATGTCTATCTACTTGACATCCACATAGGTGTTTTGCTTGTTCTTGATTACATCCATATAAATGAGAGCCTGTTGCTTGGTACAAAACAACTCAGATCCTCTGAGGATAGCACGAGCAATCACATAAGGGCTGATCTTCCGGCGTTCGATGTACTCATCGAGGGGAATCTCATCCATGCCCTTAGCAGGTTTCTTTTGCTTGCTGGCAGTGGTCTTGACATTGCGCTTGGGGGCATTGGAGCCCTCTGGTGCTTCATCTTGAGGATTGCGCAGTCGCTTGGAGCCAGTGTCACGACTGGGATTGGAATGGCGAGAGCCACCACCTAAGACACAAGAGAAAGCACACACAAAGAGCGAGAATAATCAATGCAAAGACCATGGCAAAGCAAGGGAAACAAGTAGAAAGCATACGGTATAACTGCCACGAGGAAGATGGGACAACAACGGTAGTGCCGCCTGGTCGTGCGATACTAAAATTTTAGTACCACTCCTAGTCGCGGTAGTACCGTGTGAGGATACGGTAGTACCGTGGCTTGGAGCGGTAGTAAGACCTTAGTGCCACAGAATATGCGGTAGTACCGCACCGAACGGGCGGTAGTACCGGACAAGCGGTAGTACCGCACCAGTAGCACGGTAGTACCGCACCACATCAGATCCGAACCTACTTTTGAATTTGAGAAGACGCGCGCAACCATGGCGGAACTACGGTTGATCAAATCTACCACGGGACAATATATCAAGTATAATTTCTACGCAACACTACTCTCCTACAACCTTCTCTTTCAAAGACTTGGCCTAAAATCTCAAGAACACAAGCATCTCCCCAAAAACCTAGAAGCGAAAGAACAACCAAGAAAGACAGGGATTTTGGGGAGAAACCTTGGCCCATGGCAAGAGGAAGTGGTGGGGAACGATCCCACCGGTCGGAATCCGAGGAGAGTGGCCGGAGACGGAGATCCGGCGAGGACCTCCGGCGCCGTTCTTGAGCGAGAGAGAGAGAGGCGGTGGGGAGAGAGACAAGTGAATGGGTATGGGGAGTTGGAACTCCCCTGCCCGAGTCATAACCCCCCACGCACTCGTCAACGCGGTAGTACCGTGCTTCATCGCGGTAGTACCGCTCGGCGGAAGTACCGCACCTGAGCGGTAGTACCGCTCTCCCAGGCGGCAGTAAAAAATTACTTCCGTGCTAGGTGTGGTAGTACCGTGCACTCCATGCACGGTAGTACCGTGGCTCACCGCGGTAGTACCGTGGGCTCAAAAAGAAGCAGTTTCCAAACACAAGAAAAGAGAGGTCTTTGCAAGGAAACTTCAAACAAGCAGGACACCACAAAAAGCTCAAACACAAAGAGAAGAAGGGGCAAAACGACAACAAGAGACGACCACGAGACACCACCTCTCCAAAAAGAGAGGGCGGTGGCTGGAGCCACCTATGTTTGAGTCAATTGGTATGGCACCGCAAAGAATTATCCTTGGGCCCATGACCAAAACTCGTCTTTGAAGCACAAGAACCATCAAAATGGCTAATGTGAAAGATTTGATCAATTTATGCATAATGGGGGGAGGGAGAGTTCATTGAGAGAACAACACTCCCCCTATGTCCATGCCTACACCTAAACAAGACAACAAGTTGAGTGTGGTGGGGTGTGCAAGGGTTCAAGCAACATTGCTTGAATCAATGATATTTAGCTCATGCCTTAACTCGCGAAATCTTGCTTCATACAACGGCTTTGTGAAAATATCTGCAAGGTTATCATGAGTGTTGACGTAGTTGAGCTCGATCTCCCCTCGCCTAATGTGATCCCGGATGAAGTGATACCGAATCTCAATATGCTTCGTCTTGAAGTGTTGCACCAAGTTGAGAGAAATTTTGATGGCACTTTCATTGTCACACTGAGGGAGTCCTGGATTATGGGGTATCCAGACAGCCAGATTATATCCTTTGACCGGACTGTTGGACTATGAAGATACAAGATTGAAGACTTCGTCTCGTGTCCGGATGGGACTCTACTTGGCGTGGAAGGCAAGCTAGGCCATACGGATATGTATATCTCCTCCTTTGTAACCGACCTTGTGTAACCCTAGCCCTCTCAGGTGTCTATATAAACCGGAGGGTTTTAGTCCGTAGGACAACATACAATCATACCATAGGCTAGCTTCTAGGGTTTAGCCTCTCCGATCTCGTGGTAGATCAACTCTTGTAATACCCATATCATCAAGAATAAATCAAGCAGGACGTAGGGTTTTACCTCCATCAAGAGGGCCTGAACCTGGGTAAAACATCGTGTCTCTTGCCTCCTATTACCATCCACCTTAGACGCACAGTTCGGGACCCCCTACCCGACATCCGCCAGTTTTGGCACCGACATTGGTGCTTTCATTAAGAGTTCCTCTGTGCCGTCGCCAGAAGGAAGGATGTCTCGTCTCGTCTTTAAAGACGATACTACTGTTGGGGGAGCTTTGGCTATCGGCCAAACTCTCCGGCTAGGCGGTTTCATCATGACCGCCTGTTCGGCCGCCGCGCCGATGATGACTTCTCGGGTCATCGAAAACAGCCTCCATGTCAAATCGGCACTCGCCAAACAGATGGATCCAATGGAGCTCGCCTCCTTAAACGAGCTCTTGGATCGCATCGCCGCCTTGGGAGTAGCTACGGACTATGATCGGATTGGGCTTAAACCCGATCAAAGGGAGATTAACTCTCCACTGGTCACCCATCATATTGCAGTGGTGGAGGAACAATGTGGCGACCTTTCCTCTATCTTGAGGACCAACTATGTCCAGATTCCCGAGCTCTTCGAGCCGGACGCCCGTTCGCGGGAGGACAACATCCAATCCCTGAACTTAGAGTTAGGCAGCGGGCCAGGATTATCTGGTAACACCCCTGAACCGGAACTTCCAAAATTGGAAACTCCTCGGCCCCTGGATCCTAGATCAGGTAAGGGTTCGGATTCAATTCCACCCACCCACCCAAACATAAGCGATCTTTCCCACATCAGGCAAGAGCCCCAGGAAATAGTACATCACTATTGGGCCAGATTCCTCCTTGCGATGAACAAGGTTAAGGACTGCCGCTAGGAAGACGCAATCCTATTTTTCTGCAATAATTGCATGGACAAGGGAATCCTTAACGCCATAAATCGCTGTGAGATAACACGCTTCACTGACTTGGCGTCCATAGTACGAAAGTACTGTGCGATGGAAAGTGCCTGGAAAACCGAAACAAACTTTTGGGATAATTCGGCCCTGAATACAAACCTAGTCCGAAATAAAAGGGTGCATTATCACAACACACCCGGGTGAACTACCAAAAAGCAAAAACCCTCTATAGGGCACGGAACCGTACTAGAGGGATGGCTCAACGGGCCCTGCAAAATTCATAATGCAACGGATACAATACCAACGCACAGCCTTAGAGCATGTTGGATACTCCGGCAGGTGGCCAAAAGTGGTGAGGATCTTCTTATCCCAAATACCACAGAGCACCATCCCGTGGATAACAATACGGTGTTAACAGTCTTTGAGACCTTCACGTCAAATAATAGGCGCAAGCGAACACTCCGCAGCATGGCCGAAATCTGCCACGTAGCAGCAATAAATCCATGGAGTGACACGGCTATTACCTTCAATCCAAGTGACGAACCTAAATTCCGAACATCCCGAGCACCAGCCGCACTAGTCCTCAGTCCAATCGTGGACGGCTTTCGACTCACCAAAGTACTCATGGACGGCGGTAGTGGATTAAACCTCATCTATGAGGAAACTCTTCAAAAGATGGAAATAGACTGGAACCGCATCGAGCAAAGTAGCAAAACCTTTAGAGGAATCATCCCCAGTCGGGAAGCATGTTGTGCTGGGAAAATCACACTAGATGTGGTATTCGGCACGCCGGATAATTATAGGTCTGAAGAAATTACATTCCAAGTGGCCCCGTTCAGCATTCACAATCTTCCAAGTTGTACCCCATTACGGGTACATGAAGCTCAAAATGCCCGGGCCCGACGGAATCATCACTCTCGCCAGCGATCCGGAAACGGCACTCCGCGCCGAAAACAAAACAGCCGCACTGCCCCTCGAGGCATTATCTGAAGCCCTCTCGGCCGAGGAATTAACCATGCTACGCTCCATAGTGGACAAGGACGACGTGATACTCAACAAGAGATCCAAGTCCACCTCTTTTAAACCAACGAATGAAATAGTCAAATTCCAAGTCCACCCAACGGACCCTACAAAAACAGCCTCCATCGGGGCACAGTTAAACCCTGTTGTGGATGCCGCACTACGAGAATTCCTGCGCGAGAACTGGGACATATTCGCCTGGCATCCCTCAGACATGCCAGGAATCTCACGCAGGCTGGCCGAGCATAGCCTCAATATCCTAAAGGGATTCAAGCCGGTCAAGCAACCTCTTGGCGTTTCTCCGAACCTAAGAGACAGGCCATGGGAGAGGAACTAGCCAAGCTATTGGAGGCCGGATTCATCAGAGAAATAAAACACCCGGACTGGCTAGCAAACCTGGTGATGGTACCAAAGAAGGACAAATCCTGGCGCCTTTGTGTTGATTTCAAAGACCTCAATAAAGCTTGCCCAAAGGATCCCTTCCCCCTCCCACGCATCGATCAAATCATTGATGCTACCGCAGGACACGAGTCATTGTGTTTCCTCAACGCATACTCCGGTTACCACCAAATCAAGATGGCGGAGTCCGACCAAGCCGCAACGACATTCATCACACCATACGGTCCCTTCTGTTTTAACACAATGCCTTTTGGGCTCAAAAAAGCCGGCGCAACATATCAGCACATGATTCAGACATGTCTAGAGAAACAAATCGGCAAAACAGTAGAGGCATACGTAGACGATGTGGTCGTCAAAACCAAACATGTTGACTCTTTGATAGACGACTTGAGGCTCACATTCGACAACCTCCGAACATACGACATCAAGCTCAATCCGGAAAAATGCGTTTTCGGCGTACCAGCCGGAAAGCTCATGGGTTTCATTGTCTCCAATAGAGGTATTGAAGCTAATCCCGCCAAAATCCGAGCTTTGTCATAGTTGGCTACCCCAACAGACCTCAAACAAATCCAGAAGTTAACTGGATGCGTGGCGGCTCTAAGCCGCTTTATCTCCCATTTAGGAGAAAAGGCTTTACCCCTTTATCGCCTCCTTCGGCGCACCGAACACTTCGAGTCGATGGACACGGCCACAGCCGGATTGGAAGAAATAAAGGCCATCTTGGCAACCAACCCAATCCTGGCCGTGCCAAACATCGGTGAACCAATGTTGTTGTACATTGTGGCAACTCATCAAGTTGTAAGCGCGGTGCTCGTTGTCGAACGGGAAGCGGACGGACATAAATTCCCTCTTCAAAAGCCGGTATACTATGTATCCACTGTCCTTACTCCATGCAAATCACGGTACCCACACTACCAAAAGATAGCATATGCGGTATTCATGGCATCGCGGAAGCTGCGGCACTACTTTCAAGAGTGTTCGATTACAGTAGCCTCGGAAGTGCCACTTAATGATATTATAAACAACCGCGACGCTACGGGCTGGATTGCCAAATGGGCCATTGATCTCCTCCCGTTCGACATAACATACAAACCTCGATGAGCCATTAAGTCACGGGTATTGGCCGACTTCGTCACTGAATGGACGGAGGCCGAACTCCCTAAAGAGAACGGCCCATACTCCAATTGGATCATGCACTTCGACGGTTCTAAAATGCTGGCTGGTCTAGGGGCTGGCGTCATCCTGACGTCCCCAACCAGAGATACCATTCAGTACGTATTGCAAATATTGTATACAGACTCCAACAATGCAGCCGAATACGAAGCTCTGTTGCATGGTCTTCGGATGGTAGTCTCCATGGGCATTCAACGCCTGGAGGTGCATGGGGATTCAACCATCGCAATATCCCAAATAAATGGAGACTTTGACGCCAAGGATCCAAAAATGGCGGCCTATCGAAACGTCATCCTAAAAATGTCAGCTCGGTTCGAGGGGCTCGAATTTCACCATGTGGCTTGGGAAAACAATCAGGCGGCGGATATCCTCGCCCGCATCGGCGCAAAACGTGATGCGGTCCCCCCAACATATTTTTGGAATGGCTATTCAAGCCATCCATAGTATGGTAAGGGGACACCGGTAACAATAGTCTGGACCCGGCCAAAATACCCGATACCAAACTCTCTGACACAATCGGAGGCTCCGCCACCGAAATAACACCTTCAGCCCACGAAATAATGGCCATTATTGCCTCGTGGACAGAACCATTCCTGGCCTACCTAACTAGACAGGAACTTCCGGAGGACCAAAATGAGGCACGCTGCATAGTGCGGCGATCCAAGGCCTACAGGGTCCATGAGGGGGAATTGTACAAAAAAGCACTACCAGAGTCCTTCAAAGGTGCATCTCCGAACAGGAAGGGTGGAATCTTTTGGCAGAAATTCACGCCGGACTCGGCGGTCATCACGCCGCAGCCTGGGCTCTTGTAAGCAAGGCCTTCCGTACAGGATTCTATTGGCCAACGGCCCGGGCAGATGCACAGGACTTGGTCCAACGCTGCGCCGGTTGCAAGCTCTTTGCAAATCAAAGTCACATGCCACCTAGCGCCCTCCAAACAATCCCCATTACATGGACCTTTGTGGTCTGGGGGCTTGACATGGTTAGACCCCTTAAAGGGGGAACCCACAAGAAAAAATACTTATTGGTAATGGTGGATAAATTCACCTAATGGATAGAGGCCAAACCTGTTAAAATAGCTGAATCCAGACCGGTGATAGACTTCATATCCGGGGTTGTGCACCGTTATGGTGTCCCCCACAGCATCATCACTGATAATGGCACGAACTTCATGGCCGACGAGGTAAAACTCTGGTGCAGCAAAATGGGCATCAAGCTCGATTATGCTTTAGTCTATCACCCACAAACCAATGGTCAAGTCGAGCGAGCAAACGGTCTTATAATGAGCGGCATTAAACCCAGATTAGTGCGCTCCTTAACGGAGTCTAACACGCACTGGGTAGAGGAGCTCGACTCCGTACTCTGGGGGCTGCGGACCACGCCGAATCGTAGTACCGGATATACACCCTTCTTTATGGTGTACGACGTAGAGGCAGTCTTGCCCTGTGACATAATTCATGACTCACCTCGAGTGCGCATGTATGAAGAAAGAGAAGCCGAGATCGATCGGCAGGACAGTTTGGACACCCTGGAGGAGGAGCGCGACGTAGCCAAAGCCCGTTCCGCATTTTATTAGCAACAGGCTCGCAAATACCAAAGCAGAGAAGTACTGGCAAAAACTTATACGTTGGTGAACTAGTTCTACGCCTGCCGGATAAGAAAAATAACAAGCTCGAGCCCAAATGGGAAGGTCCCTTCATTATTGACCAAGTTCTGACCGGTGGAGCGTACTGACTGCGGCATGCATCGACTAGTCGACTCGAGCCGAACCCATGGATCGCGGCCAGGCTCTAAAGATTCTACGCCTAGCACCGGACTCTATGTTAGTCCCCTCCCTTTGTCCATTTTCTGCATATACATTATCTGTCTTGTTTCTCTTTCTTTCTTTCTTTTAGTATTTCTCTAGGCCTTCAAGGGTCACCTTGTGCCTCGCTTGCACATTACAGATGCGCTAGCCGCACTCTTCATACCTGGGGGCTTCTTTCACAGTAGCTTAAATTATTTATCTGGGCCTCATGCCCCACACATGTGTTATACTTCTGCATGTACCTTTTTTCACCATTACATGCATCGATATGACTTAAGTTTTGGCCAAGCTGGGTTGCCTGGCTCTTGTATTTATGCCCTACATTCCCGTTAATTTGGCTAGGGCAAAAGGGGAGCACCTCTGCGATTGTTACTGTCGGGTCAGCCGGATGTGTACCTCAGACTGGGTGAAGCCGAAAGCTAGCGTTCTTAAGGGAATATTCGGTCGGTGAACAAAAGATGATTTTTATTTATTGTCCATATCTGCCCCCAGATGTTTTTCCTGCGTTTCCTATCACAGTCCGGACATGCACTTTAGGGCATGCTTACCCAGGGAAAGGAACCCTTAACGGAACTATTCTCCTTGGAAGATGTTTCTTACTACCCATGTAATATAACATAACTAGTTGGGCACTTGTCTGATAAAGCACTAATGACCCCTACGCCAGGTCTCCACGGTTCTTATATAACTGAGCGGGTATTCGGATACACTTCGGACTATTAGGCCCGGAGGTTGAAGTGAAAAAGTCTGCAACGACAAATGATCTACAATCCGGCTAGAAGGCATTATACATGTCACTTTAATTACATGGTCATGCAGACTGACTAAATTCCTCTTCTATACCATCCAACAGGCGGTCTAGCTTACAATCCTGTTGAGAATACTTTGCGGCTAATTCTACTTGCCCATAAACTAAGCTAACGGGGATCTATTTTCCGTCAGGGCCCACAGGTCCGACCTCGGCCATGTGATTTGGGTCTGCCTTGGTATACCGCGTCTTCACCATGCCCAGGCTTCTCTGGCACCCTGTCGGCAGGCTGATATCTTCCATAATTGGAAGCGCCACCGTGCTCCCTTGAGCTTCTCCGCAAGCTCGACAACGCCCTCTGGCAGGGAGACGGACGGCCACAAGGCCTGGGCAACACCCTGCATCACCTGCCAAACTTGTTCGTGCAGATGTGACAGCTCGGACAGAAGATCACCCGCAGACCCGGGCATTTCCTCCGCAGGACGACCCGTCAGCATACCTACAGACATAACATTGTTAGTTGGCTTCTTTGTCGAACTCCTTTAAAAGGATTCGTTCAATCACTTACTGAAAATGCCGCGCCGAAGCCGCTTATTCTCCTTCTCGGAGTCTGCAAGCTGGCCCCGAATGTCTTTTAGTTCCACGCTCAGCTTAATATTGGCATCTTGGAGATTGTTTTTCTCCCGCCTAACCTCAGTCAGCACGCGTTTGCCAGCCTCTAGCTGTCGCATAACATGCTGGTCCTCCGGATTCTCTCCGGATTCATCTGCAACATCTGTTGTTAGATCTGCAGCCATGTCGCATGTTATATGGTAACCATCATTATTTAAAGTAAATGTTACCAGCATGTGACTTTTTCGGTTCCTGCAATGCGGCCACAGTAGCCCGCAGTTGGGTCTTGCATTCCTCCAGCTCCTGTGACAGCCTAGTATTCTTCTCTGTAAGAACTTGCACAATAAAGATGATCCTTAAATCACTTCTGCTAACTGTTTCAAGTCTCAGGGGCTACTAATACATATAAATCGTCAGATTTACTCACCCATACATCCTTTACATACTGATCCGTGGCTTTGGCTAGACCATCTTGAGCAGCACGGAGGTACGCCTCTCCAGAATTGAAGGCGTCAAACGCCTCTGGTGAGAAACAAGCGTCACGGAGTACGGCCCGGCGGCGCCTATGATTCATGGCGCTTTTCACTTCTGAGTTTGTAGCAAATAATCTATCTGCATCCTCTGTAGGGGGATTATCCGGCGCCTGCACCATATCGGCTTCTGCCTCCATGTCCGGTCCTTGCGCCTGACTGGTGGAAGCGTGATTGGCAACATCGCTGGACATATTCCGGCGAGCATTTTTTCTGTTAAAGAAACACGGGCATCATTATATTTCGAGAAAGACGACAACCATGGAGTGGGGTTTGTTATACCTTTGCGTCAGTGTCTTCGTCCTGACCGCCTTCCTTTTTGGCCTACCCGGCCTCGGTGCCTCCTATTGGCGCGTTGCCGTGGGTTCGGCAGGGCGTCCCGAATACCTTCCCTGTAAAATGCCATGTGTATATGGTGGGTGAAGTGTCTAAAATAGGATCCTAGTTTTGGAGTTGGGATTTTTGGTTTTTCTTACGTGCGATGCAGGGAGCAGTCTGGGATAGTCGGCCGTAATGGCCACCATGGCATCGTCGCAGCTTAACTGATAGAACTGTCGGTCTATCAGCTCCACGGATATAACCGAATCTTCTTCGAGCCCGGAGTCGAGGGCCCGGTCAGGGTCCTCTGGTTGTGGAGAAGGGATGCTGACCTCCTTTATGGCTTTTCGCAGTTCCTGCCGCAAAGTGGCAAGGTGAATACTTACGACAAAGAATGCGGGAAAAATGGGAGCAGGGAGATATAACTTACCCAGCTTGGAGGATTGTACATGGAGAACCCATCCCGTGGCTTCATGCGGGTGAACTCCTCTTCCTCACCCTTGAACAATTCGGACAGAATTTTCGCTAAAGCGGCGGCATTGTCCGGACCCTTACGCCCGCAGCAGGTGGCGTCATCCGCCCCGTTATAACACCACAAGGGGTGCCCACGATATTGAAGTGGTTGCACTCCCCGCATTATGCAAATCGACATAACTTCGATTATTGTCAATCCTGATTGAGCCAGAGCTTTGATCTGGTTCATCAGATAGAGGACTTCTTTGTTGTCTTCCACCTGGGGGCTCCGTGGGCGCCAACTTCGGCGTTTCTTCAGAGGGGCATTGTTGAACTCAGGAAGACCCCGCCGAACAGGGTCCGGAAGGGGAACGTCCTCCATATAAAACCATTCTGAAGGCCAGTCTTCGGGCGACTTCTTCGGAGTACCGGATAGGTATCCGGTATCGGGGATGCGCCATATTTCGGCTCCGCCCACTTGATAAAGTGACCCCCTCTGTGTGCGAGGGACGAGGCAAAATAGCCTTTTCCACAGCTCGAAGTGAGCCTCGCAGCCCAGGAACAACTCGCAGAGAGACACATAGCCGGCGATATGTAGGATGGAGGCGGGGGTAAAATTGTGTAATTGGAGGCCGTAGAGCTCCAGGAGCCCGCAGAGGAACGGATGAATTGGAAATTCGAGTCCCCTTAATAGATAGGGAACAAGGCAGACTCGTTCCCCCATAGAGGGACAGGGAAAGCTCTCCGCTTGCTCCCCGCCATTATAGGTGGCGAGCCCGGCTCGAACGGGCACCATGTACGCCGGAGGGAGAAATCCGTCTGCAGTTGACTAAACGACTGTGCGGGACTGAACACCTCTCCCAATCACCGGACTTAGGGCTTCCGGGGCGGGAGGAGGAGTTGCGGAGGTCGGCCATGCTGGAATGGATCTTTCCGGAACGCGCTTTGATGGACTCTTGCTGGGGGAGGATGGTATGGATCGGATCTAAGGATCCCCATCCCTTTAATAGACAATTTATTTATCTGGCTAGGGGGCGAATGTAAAAATGCCCTGGCGCCTCGTATTCATTCGACGCATGGGAGAAAGCCCTTATTGGGCACAGAAGCCAAGAGGTCCAAACATTTATGGGACTGGACGCTGCTTTACAGACGTTCGAAAGATGGAGAAGAACCCACCTTGCAATGCCGAAGACAATACTGTGCGCCGGACTCGTCGTCATTGAAGCCTGGTTCGGGGGCTACTGATGGAGTCCTGGATTAGGGGGTATCCGGACAGCCGGATTATATCCTTTGGCCGGACTGTTGGACTATGAGGATACAAAATTGAAGACTTTGTCTCATGTCCGGAAGGGACTCTACTTGGCGTGGAAGGCAAGCTAGGCAATACGGATATGTATATCTCCTCCTTTGTAACCGACCTCGTGTAACCCTAGCCCCCTCCGGTGTCTATATAAACCGGAGGGTTTTAGTCCATAGGACAACATACAATCATACCATAGGCTAGCTTCTAGGGTTTAGCCTCTCCGATCTCGTGGTAGATCAACTCTTGTAATACCCATATCATCAAGAATAAATCAAGCAGGACGTAGGGTTTTACCTCCATCAAGAGGGCCCGAACCTGGGTAAAACATCGTGTCCCCTGCCTCCTGTTACCATACGCCTTAGACGCATAGTTCAGGACCCCCTACCCGAGATCCACCGGTTTTGACACCGACACACACCAAAGAGGCACTTTGTCACAAATGACACCGTAATCCTTTAAAGTTTGCTTCATCCATAAGAGTTGTGCACAATAACTACCGGCCGCTACATACTCCGCTTCGGTGGACGAGAGAGATACACAACTTTGCTTTTTGGAAGACCAACTCACCAAAGAGCAACCAAGGAATTGGCACCCTCTCGAAGTGGACTTCCTATCCACTTTGTCTCCCGCCCAATCAGAATCCGAATACCCTACAAGCTTGAAGTTTGCTCCTCTTGGGTACCATAAGCCAAAGTTTGGGGTATGAGCCAAATATCGAAAGATTCGCTTGACCGCCACATAGTGACTTTCCTTAGGCGTGCACAAATTTCCACACTCAACATGATATCTGGTCTAGATGCACAAAGGGAAAGCAAGGATCCAATCATGGAGCGATATACCTTTTGATCCACCGTTTTACCATTGGGATCTATGTCAAGTTGGCACTTGGTGGGCATTGGAGTGGAAACCGGCTTGACATCACTTAGCTTGAATCTCTTGAGCATGTCTTGAGTGTATTTGGCTTGGTTGATGAAGGTTCCTTCTCTTCTTTGCTTCACTTCTAACCCTAGAAAGAACTTCAACTCTCCCATGGAAGACATCTTGAACTTAGACGTCATGAGAGCTGCGAATTCCTCATTGAAAGCTTTGTTAGGGGAACCAAAGATACTGTCATCAACATATAGTTGGCATACAAACAACTCCCCTTTGACCTTCTTAGTAAAAAGAGTGGGGTCGATTAGCCCAACTTTAAACCCACAATCTTGTAACAATTCGGTAAGGTGGTCATACCACGCACATGGGGCTTGTTTAAGCCCATAGAGTGCCTTATCAAGTTGATACACATGATTGGGAAAGTAGGGATCCTCGAACCCGGGGGGGTTGCTTGACATAGACCAATCCATTAATAGGACCATTAAGAAAAGCACTCTTCACACATTTGTTGCAACTTAAAGTTATGATGAGAAGCATAAGCAATCAACAAACGAATGGATTCAAGGCGAGCAATGGGAGCAAAGGTTTCACCGTAGTCGATACCCTCGACATGGGAGTAGCCTTGTGCCACCAATCCTGCCTTGTTGCAAATGATGGTCCCATGAGCATCTTGCTTGTTCTTGAATATCCACTTGGTTCCAATGACATTGTGGTTCCCCGTTGGCCTTGGCACCAATCTCCACACCTTGTTGTACTTGAAGTTGTTGAGTTCTTCATGCATGGCATTAAGCCAATCCGGATCTTCGAGTGCTTCATATACCTTTTGGGGTTCAACACAAGAGACAAACTGTAACACCCCCAGACCAATGTGCCAGGTGTCCTCCAGTTATTCGCTGTTGTTGCCTTGTCATTTCTTGCGTGTCATGCATTGCATATCATGTCATCATGTGCATTTCATTTGCATATATGTTCGTCTCATGCATCCGAGCATTTTCCCCGTTGTCTGTTTTGCATTCCGGCGCTCCTATCTCCTCCGGTGGTCCTTTCTACCTTTCTTTTCGTGTGTGGGGGTTAAACATTTCCGGGTTGAACCGAAACTTGCCAAGCGGCCTTGGTTTACTACCGTAGACCGCCTGTCAAGTTTCGTACCATTTGGACTTCGTTTGATACTCCAACGGTTAACCGAGGGACCGAAAAGGCCTCGTGTGTGTTGCAGCCCAACACCCTTCCAATTTGGCCCAAAACCCACCAAAACCTCCTCCATCATCTCGGTCGTTCGATCACGGTCGCGTGGCCGAAAACCGCACCTCATTTGGACTCTCCTAGCTCCCTCTACCTATAAATATGTGATCCCCTCCGAAAATCCCGCAGTCCAAACCCTAGCCCCGCTCCCTCTCCGCTGCCGGACAAAAATTCCTGCGCCCGGACATGTCCAACTGCCCGCCGCCGGCGAATCCCAGCTTGACACGTCATCCACCGCCGCCCTCTCTCTCCTCCAGCCCCGCCGCCGGCCCGCGCGGCCCGAATCGGGCCCGCAGGGCCCATCTCCGCCGCCGCCAGATCCCGCGCACCCCGCTGCCTGGATCTTCCCGAGCGCCTCGCTGCGCCGCCTCCC